>NC_069502.1:547071099-547241099 GCF_027579735.1 Bombina bombina | reverse complement strand
TGTGTATATATATATATATGTATATGTGTGTGTGTATGTATATGTATGTATATGTATATATATATATATATATATATATATATATATATATATATATATAATTGAGAAGGATCTAAAATACCTTAGAATAATAATTGACAAATACACAATAAAAGATGATGCAATAGTAGTTTGAATTTGATATGAGCAGTAGAACAATTTCTAGCAAATTTCAGAGTTAATCTACTTTTCCCTCCCCTGTATCACATGACAGCCTTCAGCCAATCACAAAATGCATATACAGACGTGGCCCAAAGTATTGGTACCCTTCAACGTTTTTAGGAAAATGCAAAGTTATTTTATATCCACCATTCTTTTTTTCAAATGTAATAAAACAAAAACTTCACTTTTTGATTTATGACTTCAAATATTACTTTAATCAGTAAATGAGAATGGCACGGACAAAAATATTGGTACTCTTTACCTAATATTTTGTAGCGCAGCCTTTGGAGACACTAACTCCAATGAAACACTTTCTGTAGCTCTGAATCAGATTTCTTTACTTTTCAACTGTGATTTCAGCCCACTCTTCTTGAGCAAAGTGTTACTTGTATCAGTTTTGATGGGTGCCTTTTTCTAACTGTGGGTTTTAGCTCTTTCTGCAGATGTTGAATGGGATTCAGATCTGGACTCATAGAAAGCCACTTTGGAAAGGTCTAATGTTTTCTTCTCATTCATTCGTGAGTGCTTTTTGTTGTACGTTTTGGGCCATTATCCTGCTGGAAGGCCCATAACCTGTGTCTGAGACACAACTCTCAGACACTGTGCAGTACGTTTCACTGCAGAATGCCTTGATAGTCTTCTGATTTCTTTGTGTCCTACACAGATTCTAGGCACCCAGAGGCAGCAAAGCAACCCCAAAACATCAGTGAGCCTCCTCCATGTTTCACGGTAGGACTGTGGCTTGTCAACATGCATTTTGGCAAACTCCAGTCAGGCTTTTTTTGTGTTTTTCTCTTAAAATGCAAAAGTACCAATACTTCAAAATGCAACGGTACTAATACTTTCGGCGACGTCTGTATGTAAATACTGTGCCCTTTTGCACATGCTCAATAGGAACTTGAGCCTCACAAATTGTCTATATAAAAAGAATGGAAGTATATTGGAAAGTTATTGCATACTTTATGTAAATAATGAAACTTTAGTTTGAGTTACCCTTTTTATGTATTTTTTCTGCCAATAAAGTTTTAATTCTAATGCAGTCCTACCATGTGTGCAAGAACATGCATGTAACCCCTCCAGCCCGCCAAAACCAATAGATGTATTGTAGATTGCAAATCTCCACTTTAAATAAATAGATGCAGGTTTATATTGCACGGGTGCTGCCTGTGATTTCTTAGGTAAACCTGCTTTCTAAATTTCTGATACGTGGTCCACAATAAAATCCATGCCTAAACTAACTAGTATCCTCAATTTTATTGCAAACCATGTTTTTAGTTGTTATGAACAGCAACATTAATAAAAAAAATGATGTCCTATACCTGGGCACATAATTTATTCCAGTAATACTTATGCCTAGGTAATAGCAAAGGAAAGAAATGCAGGTCTAGTTATGTCCTTCACTCTTCCTGACATAGTAGTAATTCCCATTATTTGTCTAGCTGTTGTCATGGGTACAGAGTATTTGTATCTGTTTTATTTTGTCTCTTTCCATCTTATTCGGTTCTCTTTTTAATTTATTTGAAAAAATGGATGAATTTAAAAGGCACCCATTCATCAAGAAATACTTACAAAGAGAGCACATGGCTAGAGAGAGTATAGGAGACACGGAGGAAGGTTTTGAAGCTAAATTCTGGTTCATGAGAAACGTTTGTGAAGCAAAAATGCTTAAAAAAAAAAAGAGAGAGCCTGCAGAAGAGAGGGAGGGTCTAACCCGCGGTCTTGCTGCTTGTGGCAAAACCTGTGCTATTATACCCAGACAATCCCTTTAAGACCAGTGACAAACAGGCTATGTTGCGGTTATTAAGGGGTTAAGAATGCTGCAAAAAATATATATAAGTGTAAAAGCAAACACACAAAAATGTTTTATTTTTTAATTTATATATATTTTATAATAAATAGATGTATAATCCTACTTGGTATTTTCTGTTCTTCCGTCCCCTCCCCCTCCATTTTCTCTTTGGGTTGGGCTGTGACATAGTGCAGTCCCACCCACTCTCTACATAGGCATCCTTAGGGCTCTCAAAGGGCTGGACTTCAAGAATGTCATATGACACACACAATGATTGGATGTTCATTACAATGGTCATTAAAAAAAAAAGAGTTCATAACAGTGGGCCGGCATAATATTTTTATGGAAGCATTAATATAAGCACAGATTTAACAAGTTAACATTTTATGGGGATTTAATTTTACTTTTAAATGTCCCTTTAATTTTAATATATTTTGTTAATTATTAGAATCTTAAAACTTAAGACCTATTTGGCAGCTTGTAGCTTCTTTAAATCAACATTTCACTAACTAGCACCCTTTTAATAGCAAACTGAGTTAATATAATGAAACATTCCTTCTGCCTAGAATTTCGAAAAACTGTTATTACTGGCAAATGTGAGGTAGGTATTTTATATCCATACTACACATTTTTAATATATTTTCTCATTTGTAAAATCCTAGGCTATGAGAACAGTTTGAACTTCTGTTCTCATGAAAATGATGGGCATTTCCCAAATTGGGAAACCAACATTGTTTAATGACAAATATGTTGTTCATGACGCTGTGGTGAATACAGTTTACATTCTCAGTAAATACACACTGTCCTTTCACACAGGCTATTTTCTTTATGCCTTTTATTTTACTAAAATCATTAACCAAGTTCCTAAATGCATGTTAAACTCTACAGTATAATGTTGCAATACATTATGTTCTTATTTCATTTAAAATCTAATGTTAGATAAATATGGCATAATACAGGAACATTTTTGTTTTAACTATGGTACTTTTTGTTAAAAGTTCTTAGACCAACAAGTTAATCGGGGGGGATAGAAATTAAAGGTAGAGTGGGATACATTTAATTGTAGATACATTTAATTGTAGAATTGAATGTGATATAAATGGGTGCAAACAGACTTAAAGTGATGGTAAACTTTAGCTAATCAAATGCCATGGTGGATATTTATCAAAGCGTCAACTGAAAATACGCTTGAATCCCAGGTCGTATTTGTCCTGAGATTAGTAGTTATCAAAGCGTCAAGATCGTCAAATGTTGAAATTTATGACGTAATATATGCTCCCGCAATCTCAATCCGACGCATATCAATGCTTGCGTCATTACAGATGTTTCAAATTCACATTCGACTCTATTTGACCCTTTCCCCAATTTATCAAATATTTAACAGGTACGCTCGCGTCTATTCCGACGCAGCGTACCTAGTTTTCAAATCGCGACCCTTGAGGCTGCGGATGCCATAGAAATCATTGGGAGTCTGAAAACACAGAAAGCTTATGTTCAATCCTGCAAGAGAATGAAGTATATTACATAATAAAAGTAAATTAGAAACTCTATTAAAATTGTATACCCTTTCTAAATCAAACAATATTATTGCTACACATTTGGTGCACTAGTAGATATAGGGATAAAAATGAAAAATACATTACTACTTATGGATTATGTTACGTTGTCTCTCATTACAAAGCAAGGGTACAATATTATTTCTCCAAATTTGTTTCAAAGTTTTGTCCCAAACTTGTTGCACTAATAGATATAGAGATAAAAATGAAATAAATACACAACATAATATAGCTAACTTCATTTTTATTTTTTTTGGAAAAATCTATTTGCACTATGTTTAAGCCATGTAATACAAGTCCCACTCTCCACTTCACAACAAATTTGACGCAACACTTTTCGCACCAATTATGAAGCAAACTCCTAAACAACCCACACACTAGTGAATTTTTCAACCACTTTTGATTGGAATATGCATAATAACATGATTTATGACATCAGCCAATCTGATTCAAATATACATTTTAAACGATCACTATCAAATCAAATTGCTTGATACTTTTCATTGATCACTCATCAGAACTTTTATAAGTGCCATTTGTTACATTGTGTATTATACTTTGAAAGAATGTATATGTGAAATTAGTATCAAAGATAAACATTGATGCTGACATTAGGACACAGTGTAATATTTTAGACAATGATTTAAACATTTTAATTGATGATTGATTCAATATAATCTTAAAGGGACACTGAACCCAAATTTTTTTTTCTTTTGTGATTCAGATAGAGCATGCAATTTTAAACAACTTTCTAATTTACTCCTATTATCAATTTTTCTTCGTTCTCTTGCTATCTTTATTTGAAAAAGAAGGCATCTAAGATTTTTTTGGTTTAGGACCCTGGACAACACTTGTTTATTGGTCAGTTAAATTAATCCACCAATCAGCAAGGACAACCCAGGTTGTTCACCAAAAATGGGCCGACATCTAAACTTACATTCTTTATTTTTAAATAAAGATACCAAGAGAATGAAGAAAATTTGATAATAGGAGTAAATTAGAAAGTTGCTTAAAATTGCATGCTCTATCTGAGTGACAAAAGGAAAAATTTGGGTTAAGTGTCCCTTTAAACTGATAGCTCAAATGGATAATCTACCTCACATTAAACTGTCATGATTCAGATACAGCAGAAATTTAAATCACCTCTTTTCTGCCATGCTATTTTCAGTGTATTTCTTCCTTCTCTTGAATTTCTTTTTCAGTAAGAAATGTCATCTTATATGCCAGCCCATTTCATAACACCTGTGTAGGGGTGGTTTTTAAAACTAGACTGTCATAAGGGGGGTTTATAAAGGTACTGAGAGAAAACTGGCCCAGCTCTTAAAACATCCATTGATTGCAAATACATACATATGATACCCTGATTACATGTTATATTCGCAATTATTCCTGCTCAGAATAATAATAAATTTACACTTTATACATATAGCGGTATAAATAAACACAGAGTTATAACGACAACAATGTTTAGAACAAAAAATAAATTTAGGGACATGTAAATATGTTTGCAAAAGATTTCTGACATAACACACACACACATATATATATATATATATATATATACACATACATATACAAGTATGTGCAAAGATATATGTACAAATTATAGCATTAATAATCATTTATAAAAAAAAATTGAGATAAAAGCATATCAGACTTCTAGAAATACAAATGCACATGAATTTATGTGAAAGTATCATATAACAGATTTTTTTTGTATAACAAATACATATAAAATAACTTTCTATGAGGTATTGTTTGTTGAGGTATAAATCTAGCTATTTCTTGTATATTATCAAATGAAAAATAAAAGATTAGCTTTAGAGAACTGTGCTTGTTCATGGACAGTAATGAAACTGTATAAATAAAGTTGGGAAAAACATGAAGTTTTTTTTTAATGGAATCCGTTCTATACTTTGTGTTAATCATTTAGGATTCACATATTTTTCATATTATTTCAAGTTGTATGTTTTTTTTTCTTTCACCCCCATTGTACGTCACCGCACGCATGCGCACTGATGGCAATTCATCTGTATAAATCCTGGTTCCTCTGATGCCGTGCGCATGCGTGGAGTGCGTCGGGAGCGTATGTGCATTAAAGGCTAATCTCCCATATAATTCCTCAACCCTTTACTGCTACTGAAACAGCTGATTTTGAGAGGTTGGGCCACTTGCGCATGCGCAGTGAGCGCCACACACCTCCAACAGCTGATGTCACGTCACCGGAAGTGATGCAGGTCCCGCATTCTTCTAAGTCGAGACTTATTTTAGAACACCGGCCCACTGGGATTAACGTGTTTTTTTTTTTAATGAAAATTCCAATGAACATCCAATCAGTGTGAGTGTGTGTCATACTACACTCTTGAAGTTCAACCCTTTGAAAGCCCTTAGGAAGCCTATGTAGAGAGTGGGTAGGACTGCTCTCTGTGGTTTTTTTGTTTTTGTTTTTTTTAATCAAATGTTAGCAATAGTATTAGCATCTCTACATAGCCATCCTGGATAGATAAATTAAATTTGAGCCAGATGAGCTATTCTCATTAAAATTTAATAGATTGCAATAGAAAATATAACATATCTGAAAATCTATGTAACTGATTAACTTCAAAATTTCTAGTTTTGCAATAATTGCCAAGCCAAACACATATACCAAAAATAAAATTTAGTCTAATGATAGTAATTGAAACCTATTTCTGTTTATACTTTTGTGGTGAGACCAACTGCACTTTTGTATCTCCTATAGAAAACTGTTGTAAGAAGTGTCAAGAATGTTTTGTACATACTGTATGTGCTAATGTATATCAGGCTTATTGCTATTCATATAATTCTTCACTCTATTACCATGTTTTCTGTTTGAAGGAACTTAGAAGTAAATTGTATGATCAGGTTGTATAGCCCCATATACTATTATAAAGTATTTTTAACTTGAAGATTGGCACTGTGTGCACAAAGCAAGCGCTGTTCTCAGTGCAAGCACTAGTTGTTGTGGGCACATCATGCACTTGCTTGTCAAACCAGCTCATACACGGAAGCATAAGAAGCAGTGGCATTGTGTGCTTCATCATCAGCACTAGTGTATGTATTGGGGATAAATAGTGCTGTTCCTCAGAGGTTACAAATACAATGCGGTAAAGTAACCCATTTACAGAGCCCCTTGGGTTTGACTGGCCCTAGAGCCACTCCTCGCTTTAATATATTGTAAATTAGTTCCATTCCAGGATTAATATGGTTAATTATGTTGGTATTTATTAAGTGCCCCTTGGCCATATCTGAGCTCAAATTAGTTGACATATTAACTATTCAGATTTGAGAGAAGGTTTTTTTATCAGTTGCCCCATTCAACTCTTATAAAATGCAGGTTATCACAACATCTTTGTACTGTATTTTTGCTGACTGCAATGAAGTTTTAATACATTTTTAATAAAGTATGTGTTTTACTTTATATACCACACACATTTACTTTTCCTGTTTATTTTTTATGTATAGTCCTAATGCTTTGCTATACTTATGTTGGCATTTAAAATATTGCTCTAGAAGTGAAGACAGTTTCTACTTTTCAAAACTTTACTGCCATGTGATGACACTATAGGCTCAGATCTTAAAAATGTGCCTGCACAGCATGAACTTATTTTACTGAGCATTATATTGTAGAGTATGTGTCTCTCCTTAACATAAAGCATATTAGTGAACTTCCCTTAATGAGATATGCACTACCCAAGGTAAGAACCCTGTGTTGCCTCATAATACTGAGGCATCTTATAGAAGCTCACGAGACCAGAGAGCTTTAGAGAATCAGGCCCGCAATGTGAAGAAAAATATATTTGTAATAATTCTTATCAGATTATGATTATGATTTTTATATTCATGGATTATTTTTTATATTTAATTATAATTTATCTTTTTTCTTATTTCAGAGGTCTCTTTATTACCATTCATGACCAGGGTCATATTCCCACCCTTTTGAAGTCATGGCCTGAGGACGATATTAAGGTAAAGTTTAAGATTTGTTTAAATACAACTATAGATGTAGATAATGTTGTTGTACATAGTAATACTTTCGCAGTGTACAAAAAAACTGACTGCAACACAAATTAAGAAGACATTTTTATAACTAGGTTTGTGAAAAATTCCTTATTCAGATATTAGTTTGTCTAACAAATTAGTGTTAAAGTGCAAAGATCTTTGTGAGTTGCAGTTTAATGCTAATAAATCTGGCACTGAAAATAGCCGATTGTTGCTACCCACAGAATTTGTTTGACAAATATCTGAATTACGAATTTTAAAAATATCTACAATTTATGGCATTATTTTATTCCTTTGCTACCTAAACAAATCTCTAAAGTTTTTGTTAATATACACCATTTTCTCAGATTTACCCTTTCATGACAGAGTCAATTTGTCTACATCAGAACAACGTTCCGATGTAGACAAATTGAAATAACGAGATTCCAGTTATGGGATTGCGTCAGGGGGGCTTCCCTATGATGCTAGGCACGCCCTCCAGACCGTGATCACATTGAGGAAATGCCGTTGGCTTCAGGACAGCCAAACGGCTAGGACGATCTATTTCGTCCTAACGGCTTTAAAGCCCAGCGCGATTAGGACGGAATAGAATGCCATAACGGCATTAAAAGGTACTCACTATGCTATGACACTGGGTGCACTTGGTCCCCACTTAATAGTGGGGACTAAGTGCACCCAAGATGGAGAGGACGCTTATAAACTAAGCTCCGTGTTCACTAGCAAACTACCAGCTACTAGGCACTAACCCAGTCCATATCGCCCTAACTTTACCCTGCAACTCCCTTACAGTCCTAGTGAATAAGGATCCAAGATGGCCTTCCGCCTGCTCGACTCATGTAGCCAACCTGCACCACCAACGATCAGACGGACCGCAGGGCATGTACAACAACAGTTAACACACGAGAGCCCCTATGCTCCAACAGATCGTATTTCTGACATAGTGGGGAACATTCTGACACCGAGGTGAGCAGGTTCTTGCCCTCACAGTTGCATCCGACTTCTAGGGTGCACCGTCGACAACCAGACAGCTAGTCAAGCGACTATACCCCTCAGACAGCGAAAGTAGTGGAGGCTTGCTGTGTTAGGCCGTGATTTTCAGGCGGCTAGATACTCCTTTTTTAAAGGACATATTAAACTTGAGACCACACATATACGGCCATAAAAGGCTCATTTGAGCAATCCCACAACTCACACATATACTGCCAACTCCATAAAACAGTGCAAATAATACGGCAACCGGGAGATAACGTTATTATGGAGAACTACTACTCTGAAGTGCGTGCCCTACTAGAAAAATTTGAAAGCACAATGCTTACTCTATTTACTTGCCTGATGAAAATAGTACAGTTCGGCACTGAGTATGAGGCTGACTACACAGCTGCAATGGTAGAACCGGAGAAGACGTCTGTACAACAAACCTACCCAAAGATCTCTCCAGCGCGAACTCCAGAGGAAAAGCTGAACAGTGAGAGAGAGTCAGCTCAAAGGCCCAGACAGCCACCAGGGATCTCCGCCTACGCACTTCTCCTTACACAAAAATGACACTCCAGCCTAACTCCTTCCCGAGTCCACCTAACACACGACCATCTGCAAATAATTCTCAGTTTGTTGTCTCAGATTCTTCTGGAAGTGGATGGGTCATCAATAATACAAGGAGCATATCAGATCAAAGAATGCAAGCTGCCATTGGATGTCTCACAAGGCACTCTGAGAGGTATTTATCTGAGATATATGGGTTCAATCCTGTCAGCCTTATCTACAATAGGGAATCAGTGCTCCTCACCTTTTCAGAGGGTTAGATATGGATACATCTCAACCGCGACAGGAGTTGGTTAAACAGCACCATTACATTCTACAAGTGCTCTGTATTTGTTAAGATTGTAGACTTGCTTTTGATGACAACTTGGACTCTTCACTATATAGCTAAGTTGGGAACTACATATGTTTATTCTGTAAAAACCCTGCTTCCCTACTTGTTTATATAACCAATTACCTTTGTTTAGAAAGCAACTGACGATTATGCATCAAAACAGTCTTATTCTTTACTTTTAGACTAGTGCAAACTACATTGGTTATTTCATGTAGTCATGAATCTTGAAGAAATTCAAGAAAATTATCTTGCCGCAATGGTGATCTAAAAATGCGGGGAATATGTTCATTATTATATTGATATGTCTATTTTTCTTGTCTAATTTCTCTCTCACTGTTGTGGCTGGGAATGATGGAGATATTTTAGTATACTCCTATCTTTATAACATGCTTCACTGACTATTAGGCAGACTCATATGGATCTCTATAGCACCTAGTACCATCACATTACCGTCTAATGAAATTCAGCACCCACCTATTTTATCTAGCTTATAGTAATATTACAGATTAAATTAGTCCTCCACATCTGAGAGAATAGACCCTCTGGCTCTTGCTGATCTAGAATACTTTAGTAGTTATATGAGTGAAAATAACTCGTAATGGCTCATAATGTTTTTATTATCCTCTTACTGATTTTACAATGTGGTGATGTAAAGATTTTTTATTTAAAACTCACCCCTACTACCTTATCTGCGGTTTGTGCTAGTCTCTGTCCTTCAGTTAATGGCCAGGACTTGAGGACAGAAGGGGACATGACGACCCTAGAGTCAGGGTAGCCTAAACATTAATTGTGAGCCAAATTGAGAAAACCATTTTTAAAAATTCTAGAACTCCTGAATCGTCATCGTTCCCGTCAGTTGGCATATTATCCTAGATTAAGTCCTAGATGCCAACTATAACCACTTATCAAAAAATTGCATAGCTCCCTCCAGATATACATCTTAATAGCTTACTAATTTGAATGCTAACAGATCAGGGTACTATAAGGTCCAGTGCTAGCTAACATGCTACCAACACTCACATATCTGGGCTAACCCCCCCCATCATTTCCTTTAACGATAATTGCAACAGGTATTACTTCACCAGGGGGTATAAATTTCACCAGATAACTTTAACTGAGCGGCTCTTGCCCACTGTTTTTCTATATATAGAATTGTATTTATTTTAAGTTACCATAGGTCCAAGAAAGACCATATATATCATTATATTCCCTCTAGATACTGTTCTAGATCATACGAGTGCAAGTGACTCATTACAATATGAGAGAGATTTAAAACACACAAAATGAGGTATCAGTTTAGCTTGTTATGGATAACTACAGTGATCTCATTATTGTCTTTTTTGAAAAAATTCTATCTACATGTGACTGTAACATGTTTTTGTATTATTCTTTTGTATTTTTGTAATATCATAATATAAGTGACTATCCATGTAACATGTCTCATTAAGAATGTTTTTTCTAATAACCTCAATAAAAACCTAAAAAAAAGAAAGAAAGATATTGATGCGCTAAAAGCACCTCTTAATAGCTTGCAGTAAAAAGGCAATTGCATAAAGAACAAAGGCTCCCAATCAATGATTCTGATGGCACAGCTGCTCCGCTTCATATACTATAAACATGTCACTAATCTTCAGGTTCTGAAAAAAAATCAGTACTCAGAAGTCAGTACTGAGCTGTAATGCAAGAGCACAAGACCACAGCCAAATAGTGTAATCTTTATATATAGTAGCTATGTCGCTACTAAATAACCAGGACAACACTGCATATAGCATAACACCCATCCATGCAATTAACCCAGAGAATGTTCCTCAAAGTGGCTGCGCTAGTACCCCAGAGGCTGCTCAATGCCTTGTTCCCCTATCTATATAAGGTGGGTTGGTGCTGGAGTCTTCAAAAAGTTAAGGTTGGCTTTTAAATCTCTCTGTTAGTTTTTTAGCCACAGTTGTGCACCTGTTTCTGGATGTTTTAATTTTTATTTTCATTTATTATTTGTAATTAATCTCTCATTTTCTTTTAATACCAGATTCATAAGAAAGAGAGAATTTTTTTTTCTCTTACATGGTGTTTCCAGTCCACGGATTCATCCTTACTTGTGGGATATTCTCATTCCCTACAGGAAGTGGCAAAGAGAGCACACAGCAGAGCTGTCCATATAGCTCCCCCTCAGGCTCCGCCCCCCCAGTCATTCTCTTTGCCGCTCTAACAAGTAGCATCTCCACGGGAGGGTAAAGTGAATGTGGTGTTAGATTTGTAGTTTTTATTTCTTCAATCAAAAGTTTGTTTTTTTTAAAATAGTGCCGGTTTGTACTATTTACTCTGTGGCAGAAAGTGATGAAGATTTCTGCTGAGAGGAAAACGATTTTAGCATGTTGTAACTAAAATCCATTGCTGTTCCCACACAGGACTGTTGAGTACCAGAAAACTTCAGTTGGGGGGAACAGTTTGCAGGCTTAACTGCTTTAAGGTATGTTTCAGTCATTTTTTCTAGTCAAGACTTAGTAATGCTAGAAGACTGACAAGAATCCCCATGTGGGAAAGGTAAGCCATATTCTGAGACTTAGTATAGAAGGAAGGCTTATTTGAAAGGGCTCAAAACACTGGTGGACACTGTTAAGGGGCAATCGATTATTTTTTTACAAAAATCTGATATTTATACAAGTTTATATTACATTTGAAACACGTTTTTGGGGTTTATTCTGCATGGCATATATTTAGACACCTATTTTGGCTTGGGAAGGCCCCACAACTCCAGAGTGAAGAGGGAGGGGGCCTGAAATTCGCGCCTCAGTTGCGCAGTTGATTTTACAGACAGCTTCATGCAGCTCCATGTGAAGAGTCCAGAGCTTACTTGAGGACTTCAGAGAGGCTTATTTCTTTCATGTAATTAGCAAGAGTCCATGAGCTAGTGACGTATGGGATATACATTCCTACCAGGAGGGGCAAAGTTTCCCAAACCTCAAAATGCCTATAAATACACCCCTCACCACACCCACAATTCAGTTTTACAAACTTTGCCTCCTATGGAGGTGGTGAAGTAAGTTTGTGCTAGATTCTACGTTGATATGCGCTCCGCAGCAAGTTGGAGCCCGGTTTTCCTCTCAGCGTGCAGTGAATGTCAGAGGGATGTGAGGAGAGTATTGCCTATTTGAATGCAGTGATCTCCTTCTACGGGGTCTATTTCATAGGTTCTCTGTTATCGGTCGTAGAGATTCATCTCTTACCTCCCTTTTCAGATCGACGATATACTTTTATATATACCATTACCTCTGCTGATTCTCGTTTCAGTACTCGTTTGGCTTTCTACAAACATGTAGATGAGTGTCCTGGGGTAAGTAAATCTTATTTTCTATGACACTCTAAGCTATAGTTGGGCACTTTGTTTATAAAGTTCTAAATATATGTATTCAAACATTTATTTGCCTTGACTCAGAATGTTCAACATTCCTTATTTTCAGACAGTCAGTTTCATATTTGGGATAATGCATTTGAATCAATCATTTTTTCTTACCTTCAAAAATTTGACTCTTTTTTCCCTGTGGGCTGTTAGGCTCGCGGGGGCTGAAAATGCTTCATTTTATTGCGTCATTGTTGGCGCTGACTTTTTTGGCGCAAAAAATCTTTTCCGTTTCCGGCGTCATACGTGTCGCCGGAAGTTGCGTCATTTTTTTGACGTTCTTTTGCGCCAAAAATGTCGGCGTTCCAGATGTGGCGTCATTTTTGGCGCCAAAAGCATTTAGGCGCCAAATAATGTGGGCGTGGCGCTAAGAAAATATGGGCGTCGCTTTTGTCTCCACATTATTTAAGTCTCATTTTTCATTGCTTCTGGTTGCTAGAAGCTTGTCCTTTGGCATTTTTTCCCATTCCTGAAACTGTCATTTAAGGAATTTGATCAATTTTGCTTTATATGTTGTTTTTTCTCTTACATATTGCAAGATGTCTCACGTTGCATCTGAGTCAGAAGATACTTCAGGAAAATCGCTGTCTAGTGCTGGATCTACCAAAGCTAAGTGTATCTGCTGTAAACTTTTGGTAGCTATTCCTCCGGCTGTTGTTTGTATTAATTGTCATGACAAACTTGTTAATGCAGATAATATTTCCTTTAGTAATGTACCATTGCCTGTTGCAGTTCCTTCAACATCTAAGGTGCAGAATGTTCCTGATAACATAAGAGATTTTGTTTCTGAATCCATCAAGAAGCTATGTCTGTTATTTCTCCTTCTAGTAAACATAAAAAATCTTTTAAAACTTCTCTCCCTACAGATGAATTTTTAAATGAACATCATCATTCTGATTCTGATGACTCTTCTGGTTCAGAGGATTCTGTCTCAGAGATTGATGCTGATAAATCTTCATATTTATTTAAAATTGAATTTATTCGTTCTTTACTTAAAGAAGTACTCATTGCTTTAGAAATAGAGGATTCTAGTCCTCTTGATACTAATTCTAAACGTTTAGATAAGGTATTTAAATCTCCTGTGGTTATTCCAGAAGTTTTTCCTGTTCCTAATGCTATTTCTGAAGTAATTTCCAAAGAATGGGATAAATTGGGTAATTCATTTACTCCTTCTAAACGTTTTAAGCAATTATATCCTGTGCCGTCTGACAGATTAGAATTTTGGGACAAAATCCCTAAAGTTGATGGGGCTATTTCTACCCTTGCTAAACGTACTACTATTCCTACGTCAGATGGTACTTCGTTTAAGGATCCTTTAGATAGGAAAATTGAATCCTTTCTAAGAAAAGCTTATCTGTGTTCAGGTAATCTTCTTAGACCTGCTATATCATTGGCTGATGTTGCTGCAGCTTCAACTTTTTGGTTGGAAACTTTAGCGCAACAAGTAACAGATCATGATTCTCATAATATTATTATTCTTCAGCATGCTAATAATTTTATCTGTGATGCCATTTTTGATATTATCAGAGTTGATGTCAGGTTTATGTCTCTAGCTATTTTAGCTAGAAGAGCTTTATGGCTTAAGACTTGGAATGCTGATATGGCTTCTAAATCAACTCTACTTTCCATTTCTTTCCAGGGTAACAAATTATTTGGTTCTCAGTTGGATTCTATTATCTCAACTGTTACTGGTGGGAAAGGAACTTTTTTACCACAGGATAAAAAATCTAAGGGTAAAAACAGGGCTAATAATCGTTTTCGTTCCTTTCGTTTCAACAAAGAACAAAAGCCTGATCCTTCATCCTCAGGAACAGTTTCAGTTTGGAAACCATCTCCAGTCTGGAATAAATCCAAGCCTGCTAGAAAGGCAAAGCCTGCTTCTAAGTCTACATGAAGGTGCGGCCCTCATTCCAGCTCAGCTGGTAGGGGGCAGGTTACGTTTTTTCAAAGAAATTTGGATCAATTCTGTTCACAATCTTTGGATTCAGAACATTGTTTCAGAAGGGTACAGAATTGGTTTCAAGATGAGACCTCCTGCAAAGAGATTTTTTCTTTCCCGTGTCCCAGTAAATCCAGTGAAAGCTCAAGCATTTCTGAATTGTGTTTCAGATCTAGAGTTGGCTGGAGTAATTATGCCAGTTCCAGTTCCGGAACAGGGGATGGGGTTTTATTCAAATCTCTTCATTGTACCAAAGAAGGAGAATTCCTTCAGACCAGTTCTGGATCTAAAAATATTGAATCGTTATGTAAGGATACCAACGTTCAAAATGGTAACTGTAAGGACTATCTTGCCTTTTGTTCAGCAAGGGCATTATATGTCCACAATAGATTTACAGGATGCATATCTGCATATTCCGATTCATCCAGATCATTATCAGTTCCTGAGATTCTCTTTTCTGGACAAGCATTACCAGTTTGTGGCTCTGCCGTTTGGCCTAGCTACAGCTCCAAGAATTTTTACAAAGGTTCTCGGTGCCCTTCTGTCTGTAATCAGAGAACAGGGTATTGTGGTATTTCCTTCTTTGGACGATATCTTGGTACTTGCTCAGTCTTTACATTTAGCAGAATCTCATACGAATCGATTTGTGTTGTTTCTTCAAGATCATGGTTGGAGGATCAATTTACCAAAAAGTTCATTGATTCCTCAGACAAGGGTAACCTTTCTGGGTTTCCAGATAGATTCAGTGTCCATGACTCTGTCTTTAACAGACAAGAGACGTCTAAAATTGATTTCAGCTTGTCGAAACCTTCAGTCACAATCATTCCCTTTGGTAGCCTTATGCATGGAAATTCTAGGTCTTATGACTGCTGCATCGGACGCGATCCCCTTTGCTCGTTTTCACATGCGACCTCTTCAGCTCTGTATGCTGAATCAATGGTGCAAGGATTACACAAAGATATCTCAATTAATATCTTTAAAACCGATTGTACGACACTCTCTAACGTGGTGGACAGATCACAATCGTTTAATTCAGGGGGCTTCTTTTGTGCTTCCGACCTGGACTGTAATTTCAACAGATGCAAGTCTCACAGGTTGGGGAGCTGTGTGGGGATCTCTGACGGCACAAGGAGTTTGGGAATCTCAGGAGGTGAGATTACCGATCAATATTTTGGAACTCCGTGCAATTTTCAGAGCTCTTCAGTTTTGGCCTCTTCTGAAGAGAGAATCGTTCATTTGTTTTCAGACAGACAATGTCACAACTGTTGCATACATCAATCATCAAGGAGGGACTCACAGTCCTCTGGCTATGAAAGAAGTATCTCGAATTTTGGTTTGGGCGGAATCCAGCTCCTGTCTAATCTCTGCGGTTCATATCCCAGGTATAGACAATTGGGAAGCGGATTATCTCAGTCGCCAAACGTTGCATCCGGGCGAATGGTCTCTTCACCCAGAGGTATTTCTTCAGATTGTTCAAATGTGGGAACTTCCAGAAATATATCTGATGGCGTCTCATCTAAACAAGAAACTTCCCAGGTATCTGTCCAGATTCCGGGATCCTCAGGCGGAGGCAGTGGATGCATTATCACTTCCTTGGAAGTATCATCCTGCCTATATCTTTCCGCCTCTAGTTCTTCTTCCAAGAGTAATCTCCAAGATTCTGAAGGAACGCTCGTTTGTTCTGCTGGTAGCTCCGGCATGGCCTCACAGGTTTTGGTATGCGGATCTTGTCCGGATGGCCTCTTGCCAACCGTGGACTCTTCCGTTAAGACCAGACCTTCTGTCGCAAGGTCCTTTTTTCCATCAGGATCTGAAATCCTTAAATTTAAAGGTATGGAGATTGAACGCTTGATTCTTGGTCAAAGAGGTTTCTCTGACTCTGTGATTAATACTATGTTACAGGCGCGTACATCTGTATCTAGAGAGATATATTATAGAGTCTGGAAGACTTATATTTCTTGGTGTCTTTCTCATCATTTTTCTTGGCATTCTTTTAGAATACCGAGAATTTTACAGTTTCTTCAGGATGGTTTAGATAAGGGTTTGTCCGCAAGTTCCTTGAAAGGTCAAATCTCTGCTCTTTCTGTTCTTTTTCACAGAAAGATTGCTATTCTTCCTGATATTCATTGTTTTGTACAAGCTTTGGTTCGTATAAAACCTGTCATTAAGTCAATTTCTCCTCCTTGGAGTTTGAATTTGGTTCTGGGGGCTCTTCAAGCTCCTCCGTTTGAACCTATGCATTCATTGGACATTAAATTACTTTCTTGGAAAGTTTTGTTCCTTTTGGCGATCTCTTCTGCCAGAAGAGTTTCTGAATTATCTGCTCTTTCTTGTGAGTCTCCTTTTCTGATTTTTCATCAGGATAAGGCGGTGTTGCGAACTTCTTTTGAATTTTTACCTAAAGTTGTGAATTCCAACAACATTAGTAGAGAAATTGTGGTTCCTTCATTATGTCCTAATCCTAAGAATTCTAAGGAGAAATCGTTGCATTCTTTGGATGTTGTTAGAGCTTTGAAATATTATGTTGAAGCTACTAAGTCTTTCCGAAAGACTTCTAGTTTATTTGTTATCTTTTCCGGTTCTAGAAAAGGCCAGAAAGCTTCTGCCATTTCTTTGGCATCTTGGTTGAAATCTTTAATTCATCTTGCCTATGTTGAGTCGGGTAAAACTCCGCCTCAGAGGATTACAGCTCATTCTACTAGGTCAGTTTCTACTTCCTGGGCGTTTAGGAATGAAGCTTCGATTGATCAGATTTGCAAAGCAGCAACTTGGTCCTCTTTGCATACTTTTACTAAATTCTACCATTTTGATGTATTTTCTTCTTCTGAAGCAGTTTTTGGTAGAAAAGTACTTCAGGCAGCGGTTTCAGTTTGAATCTTCTGCTTATGTTTTTCATTAAACTTTATTTTGGGTGTGGATTATTTTCAGCAGGAATTGGCTGTCTTTATTTTATCCCTCCCTCTCTAGTGACTCTTGTGTGGAAAGATCCACATCTTGGGTAATCATTATCCCATACGTCACTAGCTCATGGACTCTTGCTAATTACATGAAAGAAAACATAATTTATGTAAGAACTTACCTGATAAATTCATTTCTTTCATATTAGCAAGAGTCCATGAGGCCCGCCCTTTTTTTGTGGTGGTTATGATTTTTGTATAAAGCACAATTATTCCAATTCCTTATTTTATATGCTTTCGCACTTTTTTATCACCCCACTTCTTGGCTATTCGTTAAACTGAATTGTGGGTGTGGTGAGGGGTGTATTTATAGGCATTTTGAGGTTTGGGAAACTTTGCCCCTCCTGGTAGGAATGTATATCCCATACGTCACTAGCTCATGGACTCTTGCTAATATGAAAGAAATGAATTTATCAGGTAAGTTCTTACATAAATTATGTTTTTTGATCAAAACTAATCCCCAAGGAAGGTAGGGCCACAGCAGAGGCTGTGGCATGGTGCTGTAGTTTGCTAACCGGTTGCCAGCTTTAATTTGCTCCAGGTTTGGGCAGTAAGGGGTTAATTGACTTGAAATTTACTGTGCAATCATTTCAAAGCATTAGGATCATATGGTGAAAATTTCATAAAGATTGGATGATTTTTGGAGATTTAGTAAAAAAGTGTGCGCTTTTTATTATTTAAAGGCACAGTACCGTTTTTTCAAAAAGTGTATTTTACTGTATTTGAGTGCTGTCTAAGTCTGTTTAACATGTCTGAGCCTACAGATAGACCTTGTTCTATGTGTTTAATAGCCATGGCGGTACCCCCTTTACATTTGTGTTTAAAGTGTGCTAAGGTATCTAAACATTTTAAAGACCATGCAGTGACACTTAAAAATGTAGCCCAAGATGATTCTTTAACGGAAGGTAACGAGGATAGTCCTCCTTCCTCTCCCCATGTGTTGACACCAGTTACGCCCGCGCAAGCGATGCCTAGTACCTCTAGCGCATTGGCCCCTATTACATTACAACAATTAGCAGCAGTCATGGATAAATTTCTATCCAAACTGCCAGTTTTTCCTAAAAAGCGTGATAGCTCAGTTTTAAGAACAGAGGATGAGCAATCAGAAGTTTTGGATGATTTATCTGTTGTACCCTCACAACACTCTGAAGTGGCAGTGAGGGATGTACTGTCCGAGGGAGAAATTTCTGACACAGGAAAGGTTCCTCAGCGGGCAGAATCAGATTCCTTAGCGTTTAAATTTAAGCTGGAACACCTCCGCATACTGCTTAAGGAGGTTTTAGCTACGCTGGATGATTGTGACCCCATGGTGGTCCCAGAAAAATTGTGTAAAATTGACAAGTTTCTAGAAGTCCCTGTATACACTGATGCGTTTCCGATCCCGAAGAGGGTGGCGGATATTGTGACTAGGGAGTGGGAGAGACCAGGTGTGCCTTTTGTTCCCCCCCCTATCTTTAAGAAAATGTTCCCCATAACTGACCCCAGGCGGGATGCGTGGCAGACAGTCCCTAAGGTAGAGGGAGCAGTTTCAACACTAGCCAAGCGCACAACCATACCAATAGAAGACAGTTGTGCTTTCAAAGATCCTATGGATAAAAAATTAGAAGGTTTACTAAAGAAAATATTTGTTCAACAAGGTTTCCTTCTTCAACCGATTGCCTGCATTATTCCTGTAACTACTGCAGCGGCTTTTTGGTTTGAGGCGCTGGAGGAGTCGCTCCAGAGGGAGACTTCATATGACGAAGTCATGGATAGAATTCATGCTCTAAAGCTGGTTAATTCTTTTATCACAGATGCCGCTTTACAATTAGCTAAGTTAGCGGCGAAAAATTCTGGTTTTGCCATTATGGCGCGTAGAGCGATTTGGCTCAAATCGTGGTCGGCTGATGTGTCGTCCAAAACAAAATTGCTAAATATTCCTTTCAAGGGAAAGACCCTATTCGGCCCCGAGTTGAAAGAAATTATTTCGGATATCACTGGGGGAAAGGGCCATGCCCTTCCACAAGATATACCGTTTAAGGCCAAAAACAAGGCTAATTTTCGCTCCTTTCGCAACTTCAGGAGCGGACCTGCTTCAACCTCTGCAACCGCAAAGCAAGAGGGTAACGCTTCCCAGCCCAAAGCAACTTGGAAGCCTTTGCAGGGCTGGAACAAGGGTAAACAGGCCAAGAAGCCTGTGGCTGCTACCAAGACAGCATGAAGGGGTAGCCCCTGATCCGGGACCGGATCTAGTAGGGGGCAGACTTTCTCTCTTTGCTCAGGCTTGGGCAAGAGATGTTCCAGATCCC
This sequence comes from Bombina bombina, assembly GCF_027579735.1. Taxonomy (NCBI): domain Eukaryota; kingdom Metazoa; phylum Chordata; class Amphibia; order Anura; family Bombinatoridae; genus Bombina; species Bombina bombina. The sequence goes on along the minus strand of NC_069502.1, from coordinate 547,221,085 downwards.
TGGGCATTAGAAATTGTTGCTCAGGGGTATCTTCTAGAATTCAAGGACTCTCCTCCAAGGGGAAAGTTCCACATTTCTTGTTTGTCTTCAGGCCAGACAAAGAAACGGGCGTTCTTACGCTGTGTAGAAGATCTTCTAAAGATGGGAGTGATACACCCAGTTCCAATTGCAGAACAACGACTGGGCTTTTACTCAAACCTGTTTGTAGTTCCCAAAAAGGAAGGAACTTTCAGGCCAAACCTGGATCTAAAAATTCTAAACAAATTCCTCAGAGTTCCATCATTCAAAATGGAAACCATTCGGACAATCTTACTGATGATCCAGGAAGGTCAATATATGACTACCGTGGATCTAAAGGATGCGTACCTACATATTCCTATCCACAAAGATCATCATCAGTTCCTAAGGTTCGCCTTTCTGGACACGCATTACCAGTTCGTGGCCCTTCCTTTCGGGTTGGCCACCGCTCCCAGAATTTTCACAAAGGTGCTAGGGTCCCTTCTAGCGGTACTAAGACCGCGGGGCATTGCAGTAGCACCTTATCTGGACGACATCTTAATACAGGCGTCGTCTTTTCACAGAGCCAAGGCTCATACGGACATTGTCCTGGCCTTTCTAAGGTCTCACGGGTGGGAGGTGAACGTAGAAAAAAGTTCTCTATCCCCGCTCACAAGGGTTCCCTTCCTGGGAACACTAATAGACTCGGTAGAAATGAAAATATTTCTGACAGAGGTCAGGAAGTCAAAGCTTTTAACTACTTGCCGAGTTCTTCATTCCATTCCTCGGCCTTCTGTAGCTCAGTGCATGGAGGTAATCGGATTAATGGTTGCGGCAATGGACGTTGTCCCTTTTGTCCGAATTCATCTCAGACCACTGCAACTATGCATTCTCAAACAGTGGAATGGGGATTATGCAGATTTGTCTCCTCAAATACAAATGGACCAGAAAACCAGAGATTCTCTTCTCTGGTGGTTGTCTCAGGATCACCTGTCTCAGGGAATGTGCTTCCGCAGACCGGAGTGGATCATTGTCACGACCAATGCCATTCTGTCTGGGACTCCCTGAAAGCTCAGGGCCTATGGTCTTGGGAAGAATCTCTTCTCCCGCTAAACATTTTGGAACTGAGAGCGATATTCAACACGCTCCAGGCATGGCCTTAACTAGCGGAGGCCAAATTAATCAGATTTCAGTCGGACAACATCACGACTGTAGCGTACATCAATCATCAGGGAGGAACAAAGAGTTCCCTAGCGATGAAGGAAGTAACCAAGATCATCAAATAGGCGGAGGATCACTCCTGCCACCTATCTGCAATTCACATCCCAGGAGTAGACAACTGGGAGGCGGATTTTCTGAGTCGTCAGACTTTTCACCCGGGGGAGTGGGAACTCCACCCGGAGGTTTTTGCTCAGCTGACCCAGCTATGGGGCATTCCAGAATTGGATCTGATGGCGTCCCGTCAGAACACCAAACTTCCCCTTTACGGATCCAGGTCCAGGGACCCCAAGGCGGCATTGATAGATGCTCTAGTAGCGCCTTGGTCCTTCAGTCTTGCTTATGTCTTCCCACCGTTTCCTCTTCTCCCTCGGCTAGTAGCCAGAGTCAAACAGGAGAAGGCTTCGGTAATTCTGATAGCGCCTGCGTGGCCACGCAGGACTTGGTATGCAGACCTAGTGGACATGTCATCGGTTCCACCATGGAAGCTGCCATCGAGGCAGGATCTTCTAATACAGGGTCCATTCAAGCATCCAAATCTAGTTTCTCTGCAACTGACTGCTTGGAGATTGAACGCTTAATTCTAGCTAAGCGTGGGTTCTCTGAATCAGTTATAGATACTCTGATCCAGGCCAGAAAGCCTGTCACCAGGAAAATTTACCATAAGATATGGAGGAAATATCTTTGTTGGTGTGTATCCAAGGGTTACTCGTGGAGTAAAATTAGGATTCCAAGGATATTGTCTTTTCTCCAAGAAGGATTGGAGAAGGGATTGTCAGCTAGTTCCTTAAAGGGACAGATATCTGCTTTGTCTATCCTGTTACACAAGCGTCTGGCAGCAGTACCAGACGTTCAGGCTTTTGCACAGGCTCTAGTTAGAATCAAGCCTGTCTATAAACCTGTGGCTCCTCCATGGAGTCTAAATTTAGTTCTTTCAGTTCTTCAAGCGGTTCCGTTTGAACCTTTACATTCCATAGATATTATCTTGGAAAGTTTAGTTTTTGGTAGCTATTTCTTCTGCTCGAAGAGTTTCAGAATTGTCTGCTTTGCAGTGTAATTCACCCTATCTGGTGTTCCATGTAGATAAGGTTGTTTTGCGTACCAAACCTGGTTTCCTTCCAAAAGTGGTTTCTAATAAGAATATTAACCAGGAAATCATTGTTCCTTCTCTGTGCCCTAATCCAGTTTCTAAGGAGGAACAACTGTTACACAATCTTGATGTGGTTCGTGCTTTAAAATTCTATTTAAAAGTAACTAAAGATTTCAGACAAACATCATCCTTGTTTGCTGTCTATTCTGGTAGGAGGAGAGGTCAAAAAGTGACTACTACCTCTCTTTCCTTCTGGCTGAAAAGCATCATCCGATTGGAATATGAGACTGCTGGACAGCAGCCTCCTGAACGAATTAACGCTCATTCCACCAGAGCTGTGGCTTCCACATGGGCTTTCAAGAATGAGGCTTCTGTTGAACAGATTTGTAAGGCAGCGACTTGGTCTTCACTGCATACTTTTGCCAAATTTTACAAATTCGATACTTCTGCTTCTTTGGAAGCTATTTTTGGGAGACAGGTTTTGCAAGCAGTGGTGCCTTCCGTTTAGGTTACCTGACTTGTTCCCTCCCTTCATCCGTGTCCTAAAGCTTTGGTATTGGTATCCCACAAGTAAGGATGAATCCGTGGACTGGATACACCATGTAAGAGAAAACAGAATTTATGCTTACCTGATAAATTACTTTCTCTTACGGTGTATCCAGTCCACGGCCCGCCCTGGCAATTAAGTCAGGTTCAAATTTATTTTTGTAAAACTACAGTCACCACTGCACCCTATGGTTTCTCCTTTTTCTCCTAACCGTCGGTCGAATGACTGGGGGGGCGGAGCCTTAGGGGGAGCTATATGGACAGCTCTGCTGTGTGCTCTCTTTGCCACTTCCTGTAGGGAATGAGAATATCCCACAAGTAAGGATGAATCCGTGGACTGGATACAACGTAAGAGAAAGTAATTTATCAGGTAAGCATAAATTCTGTTTTTAACAATTCCTATGTATTTTATATTTCTCCTTAGCTAATAAAATATGAAATAATTGCATTGTATTTTATTCACTTTTCTATTTAAATTAGTCATTTTTCATTTTAAGGCTGTTGTGGTAACAGATGGGGAGAGGATTCTTGGCCTAGGAGATCTTGGAAGCTATGGCATGGGCATCCCTGTTGGTAAACTTGCACTGTATACAGCATGTGGAGGAGTAAAGCCCCAGGAGTGTCTGCCTGTAATGTTAGATGTGGGAACAGATAATGAGGTGAGTAGAATATGTACTTTGGTCTTTATTTTTAGCTCCCCAGTTTATTATGCTTTCATCTAATATTTTTTTTGTGTGCATTATTTTTGCTATTTGTAAATGTATATGCATGTGGCATTGTAAGTCAAAATTAATATTTCATTCAAATAGAGCACACAATTTTAAACAATTTTCCAATTCACTTTCATTATCAAAATGTGTACATATTTTATATGCACACTTTTTGAGGCACTAGCTGGTACTGAACAAGTGCAAGAAGTCACAGTACATGCATTTTGTGATTGACTGATGGTTTTCACATGATGCAGGGGGACAGCAACATTAAAAAGAACTCTTGGAGCAAACCTGGTCCTATATAAAAGTTATATAAATGTCATTGTAATTGTTTGGCCAAGTACTACAGACTAGTTAGAATGGTTCTTTACAATGATGAAAATAAATAAGAAAATTTAAAATTCATATACGAGATCAGCCAAACCCATATACCTTTCCTTTATTTAGATATAAGAATAGAAAACAACAAGATCTGTTCTAAGACTTATTTAATCTCTTAATACTGAACCCTTCCGGCTTCCATAGCATAAAGGAAAGGCTTGACCTCCTTTTAACTGGAGCCATTCCAGGGAGTCTACTGCCACCATGTTTTTGTCATTATGCATAGTGTATGATGTGGTGCTGGTGTAAATATTTTTCTTTTTGTTGCTAGTCTTTTGCACAGAATAATGAAAAATAAACAATAGAACTCATCACTTTAACTTATGGAAACATCTTGGTTGTCTGAAGACTGAGAACTTCTAGAAAGTAACTTGCAGATGTGGAGTTTTCAAAAGTGGGTTTGAGGGCACTGAGGCACAGTTTCAATGTTTCATTGTTTTGAATGAGAGCCAAGGAACCAAATGCATCATTTATAAGTGCTACGGTTATTATATGGAATGTTTGTCTGGCGTATTCTCCTCCACTGGCAGTAAAGTTCATTGGAGAGTTCCATTAATCAAAAGCTTGGAAAATCATTTTTCTATTTCATCTGGCTTGACCTACACATCTTCTGACTCTTTGAAACCGGGTAAATGTTAGTGAGCAATCTCTGGAGGATACATAGGGCTCCCACTTACTACTCACGGACCATTTATGCAGTAGGTCCTACAGGTTTTGCAGATCACTGGGTGGTGATGTTTTTTTGTAATCAAAATCCTGAAAGAGAATAATTTATCAGATAAGGCTATATCTTAATATGTCATCTAAAGGGGTAACTGTGTGTGGTGATATAAAAATAAGTAAAAGAAACAAAAATAAATGAGTTTAACATATAAAAAAATAGTATATAATAGCATAATAAGTTATTTAAAACAAGGATATTTTTGGCACACGCTGTGAAGAACAATGAGTATAGAAAACTCTGTATAATCTAATGGCATCTTTACTATAGGGGTTAAAAGCTTTTCTTATCTCCTTAAATACCTCAGGATTATAGAAAATAATATGGCCCTTATCCGCTCCTTGCAATTTATCATTAAAACTGTACATATCATACTAATGTTAACAGGCCTAAGGATGACCAATTTGCATACAGCTCCTAGGTTTCTTTAAAGATTGTTATAGTCACTGGGACATTACTAAACAATGTAGCAATAACTACTGCTAGGTAACGGGTAAACTGTCGGCATATGCTCCCAAATTTACCAAAATTAAGACAGTGCTTCCATCAGTACAATAAGAGCCCCGCTTCTTTGTGTGATGTCTGCTCTGTAGATCCACAGAACAGGTGTGGCCTTGTAACTGCTCATATTATTATCAGGTATTTGTAGAGCACCAACAGATTCCGCAGCGCTGTGAACATAGTCGGGATACAGGATAGCTTTTGTAGGGATCAATTGGGTAGAGGGCCCTGCCGAGAGTTTCACTGTTGCAGTCGGCTCTTATGAAGGCAATCTGCAAACAGCTGAGCTCATAGGGTTACATTCTAATGGGTTCAAGGGGAAAGCAATGGAGTTAGGAAAGGTTAGTGTTGGTTGTAAGCATCCCTGAATAGTAGAGTTTTTAGGGAGCGCTTGAAGCTGTTAAAACTAGGGGAGACTCTTGTGGAGCGAGGCAGGGAGTTCCACAAGATGGGGGCCAGTCTGAAGAAGTCCTGTAAACGGGAATGTGAGGAAGTAACAAGATAGGAGTAGAGGAGGAGATCCTGAGCTGATCAAAGTGGATTGGAGGGAGAGTATCTGGAGGCAAGTTCTGAAATGTAGGGGGAAGCAGTGCAGTTGAGAGCTTTGTATGTCAGAGTGAGGATTTTGTGTTTAATCCTAGAGGCAAGAGGAAGCCAGTGAAGGTATTGGCAGAGAGGTGCAGCAGATGAAGAGCGACGAGTAAGGAAGATGAGCCTGGCAGAGGCATTCATAATGGATTGTAAAGGAGCTATGCGGCAGCTAGGTAGACCAGAGAGGACGGAGTTGCAGTAGTCGAGGCGGGAAAGGATGAGAGAGTAGATTAAAATCTTAGTTGTATCTTGTGTAAGGAAATGTCTAATTTTAGAGATATTTTTAAGGTGGAAGCGGCTGGCTTTAGCCAAGGATTGAATGTGAGGATTGAAGGAAAGATCTGAGTCAAGTGTGACCCCAAGATATCGGGCATGCGGGGTAGGAGTAATGATGGAATTATCAACAGTTAAAGAAATTTTGGGGGTGAAGACATTGGAAGAAGGGGGAAAAATAAGGAGTTCAGTTTTGGAGAGATTTAGCTTGAGGTAGTGAATGGACATCCAAGATGAGATATGAGAAAGACAGTTAGTGACACGGGTTAGTAAGGAAGCAGGTAGGTCTGGTGCAGATGGTAGATTTGGGTGTCATCGGCATACAAATGATATTGAAACCCATGAGACTTTATTAAGGAACCTAATGATGACGTGCAGATTGAAAAGAGAAGGGGACCGAGGACAGAGCCTTGAGGTACCCCAACAGAAAGTGGTAACGGGGCAGAGGATGCTCCAGAGAAGGCTACACTAAATGTATGTTTAGTCAGATAGGAAGAGAACCACGAGAGAGCTGTGTCGCAGATGCCGAAGGATTGGAAGGTTTGGAGCAGAAGAGGGTGGTCAACAGTGTCAAAGGCTGCAGACAGGTCAAGGAGGATAAGCAGAGAGAAAGTGGCCTTTGGGTTTTGCTGTGAGTAGGTTGTTGGTAACCTTGACAATTGCTGTCTCTGTAGAGTGATGGGGACGAAATCCAGATTGCAGTGGGTCAAGAAGAGAGTTTAGTGTAAGGAAATGGAATAGACATGCGTATGCTAGCTTTTCGAGGAGCTTTGAGGCAAGAGGGAGTAGGGAAATAGGGCGGTAGTTGGATGGGGGGGTTGGATCGAGGGAAGGTTTTTTGAGGATAGGTGTGACCAGTGCATGTTTTAGAGATGAGGGAAATATACCAGTGCTGAGGGAGAGGTTGAAAATGTGTGAGTATGGGGGTGAGGGTAGAAGAGAGGGAGGGGAGTAGCTGTGAGGGGATGGGGTCGAGGGGACAGGTAGTGAGGTCTATACTTTAAAGTCTTTAAGTAAATGAAGGATTAAACAGACCTAAGTCTTACTACTTGATTCTGTGGGAATATGTATAAGGAGTTTTTAAAAACAAAAATTTGCGAAGGGTAAAGCCATGCTGGAGCTGAGCCAACTAACGTGTCCTCTCAAGACCGGAAAGGATAGCACAGCTACAATGTCAATAATCAGTGAGGTAGTTTCAGTTAAATATTTGACATGGTTGCTTAAACTAGGCTGCTATTAAGTATCATGAAACCGCAACAAGCACAGCACCTCTTGTGTAGTGCACACTGATACAAGGATGCTGTCCAACCTTCAGTTACATATCCACACCAAGCTTTGAAAGTGCTACTGCATGTGGATATGTAGCTAATTACCATGATACATGCCTATGCTCAGATTGAGCATGCAATTTAATAAAGCTTCCAATAGACATCTTATCAGATTTGCATTGTATCCTTTGCCTAAGAGTACAACCAATCCGGCTCATAGGAGCTTAGGCATGTGCAGGTGTTAGCACTCCAGGGCAGCATTAATTGCAAAAATGTATGTAGCACAGTTATACTTAGTTGGAAACTCAGCTGCAGTAGAATTGCAGATACACATGCACACTCCTGAGCCTACCATTCAACAAAGTTTTTAAGAGACTTTTTGAGCTTAATGTCCTTTTTAAATTAGTTTCTCCTTTCACCAATAGATGATGTACTTTCAGAATTGGAGGAAGGCTGCCAGAGCATGAACAATGATGCAGTCAGCAGCATGATATAAGGTGTACACCTCACCACTGATAACTAACTTATGTTATTAGATGGTGGGCAGGATCTGAAGTAGTTCTCCTAACATGAAGATGCACACATAATACTAATATATACTGACCCTGGAAAGGTTTTGCTATTTTTTTATGATAATATCATTTGTGAGGGCCCATATAGATTCAGGCCTTTACAAAAGCGGTGTCAGTCACAGTAGCCCATTACTACAAACATCACAAATGTAGCCAGGAGTTTATATAAATGTTAGGGAATTATATGCCTAATAAACAGAAAAGTCAAACATTTGCAAACATTTTCTGAAAGGAAATATTTAGTAAACCACCAAAAGAAATTAAAAAAAATCTTCTGCTATATTAGGTCATTCACCACACATTTTAAAGCACTTTTTTCTCATGACATTTTGCATTGCATATACTAATATGTACTTCAGACAATAAATAGAATGTTATGTGAACGCAGAAAATCTAGCCACAGTCTCTGACTCACAATAGAAGCTGAATCAGGGGAAATAAGTTTCCCTTTCAGTGCTTAACATTTTATATATAACGCTTATGTTTAAGTCTATTTGGCTACATCCAGTTGTGAAGAGCATTGAAACCTAAAAGTTTAATAACCGCTACAGTGATGACATTAGAGAGTGTAATAATACTGAATAAAATGTATTTGTTGCTAGTATGCTCACTGAGATTTGGATATGATTCTACCAGATTGGTTACTATATAAAGGTGGGATATATATATATATATTTTTATGCAGAATTCTACAGTTCATAAGTTATTTTCACACATCATCTGTAACACTTTCTAGTATGTGCACTACAAAAATATATTTAATATTTAACTGGAAAATGTAGATGCATGCAATTTATAAGGGCGTTAAAGTATTGATGCTATTAAGTAACATTGTAAAAAAAAAAAAAAACTTTATTAACTTGCAAGTGATCTAAATCCTGATTTTATTTTTAAAAAATATTTTTTTTTTCTTATTTCCTTCTATGAGTTTTACAAAAAACATTTTGCTGCAGCATCACAATCTGGTCACCATTTCTTGTGACCTCTTTGTTTTGTCCAAAATATCCCATTTCCATTGCAGCCACAAATAAGGTTTTTAAACTTAAAGGAACAATGTTCCTTGTCTCCCCTTTAGTTTTTTCCTAATAATCAATTTTACCTGCCGTGTATACTAAATTGTCTACAGAAGCTAACTTACCTTTATTTTTACATTTGAAATAGCTGATTTGCCTATGTCATCCCTACACTGAAAGTTTCTAAACTCAAGTATTGGTTGTAGAAAAGCTGACTAAACCTATCCAGCAGAAGAGATTACACTCTCATTGGGATTAGGAGAGAGAGGTATAGAACAAAAAAAATTAAATTGTTCTCTCTGCGTATTGAGCTTTAAGGCTCCATGTACTAATAGGCGGGTGGACAGCTTCTCAACTTCATTGTCGTGCGACTGAAGGGGCTGTCAGTCACTGAGATCGAGCAAGCGCTCTTTGATTTTCCTTTGCCATTTCAGACGTGGCGTAAGGTGTAAGAAGCAGCGGTCTAATGACCGCTGCTTCCTACATTGCGGAAAGCAGGCTCGCATATGCGAACCTGCCCTGCAAGGGCTCCGGAGCAGCACTCACTGCTTCGTACATGGAGCCCTTAGTATACAGACAGAGATAATAACATAAAGAAGCATGTGTGTGTACAGAAAGTGATACATTAAGGAAATCTGGTTTCCCTGCAAGCTCAACCCATTTTTATGAGTTGTTGCTTCAAAGAACAAAAGCAGATATTTAATTTACAAATATAAACCTAAATAAGCAATTTCTCATCCATTTTATACTCTGCAGCTTGTAAAAGTTACCCCTCAAACACAAAGCGCAAACAGTGATTTGGAACACATTAAGGGAAAACAAATTTACAGTACACTGTCAATTTAATGTGGTTGGATCTGAGTTGCATGGGAACCAAGTCAGTGTGACCATGGATGGAATCTGGTGGTATTGAATGGAACCAGACAGTCTGAATCATAGCTGAGTATTCAATGGGTATTTCTGGGTATAGTTTAGTAATCCCCAGTTTCACTATGTGGGACCAAGACATAAGTAGGGGAAGGCTGGACAGCGGGAGAGAATTTCCAAACCAGGACCATTCTGCAAAACCCAGGATAGTTGGAGGCTTTGTAAAGTCATTTTATCTTTGACAACTTTAATCCTCTCGACTCACATGCTACCTAATTTATACTGCTACTTTATTTTTTTGCCTTCGAGATTACATAGCACTCTACTCCCAAAAGAAATATATCTTAATCAGAAGCCAAAGGAGTTCCCCAGAACAAGTATACAGCTACTATTTTGACACTGATGCAGCATTACAGCTTAGATGGCCCCTGTAAGGGAAGTAGCAGCAGTAATCTTAGCAGTCCTAGAAACTGTTGGCCAGATTTAAGTGCATCTGGCACATCTTTAGCTTTGTCTATATTTGCACTTTGATTACTTCAACAAATTCCATTTTATAATAGGTGGAACTTTGCCAGGAAATGGGTTCTGCTTCTGAAAAACTAATATTTTGTGTATATTAATGCTAGAGATTGCATTAGGATCTCTAGCTCTATAGGCCCTGGAAATTAACCTAACAGATAAGAAAACTAAAGTATAACATATATACTTATAAACAGAATTAAAAAAGAAAAATGTTATTCAGATTTTTTTTCAATCATAATTACTATAAATGATATTCTTTGTTGAGGGTATAACATGATCTTATTGACCTTTCCAAATGACAGACTGCTTACAAAATTAATATTATTCTTAAAAGCCATAGATTCCAATCTTTTAGAATATGCTGTACAACAATTTAGACAGCAGCTTTGATTTTTCTCTTTCTTACCAGCTCCATTGCAATCTTATAGAAGGACAAGATAACTAATGTAAATATACAGCCTTGCTGTGTATGCACTACATTTAAAGTGAATGTAAATTTTTTGTTATTAAATTAAACCTACTTGCTCACAATATTATATATATTAAAACCGCAATATTATTTTTTGAATATAAATAATCTTTATCGTTTTATTTCAATTCCAACTTATCTGCGTTATAATCATTGAACTCCTCCCAACCGTCTTCTTCCTGTATCTCACCCCGATTTCCCCTGCATCATTTCAATATTTACCACCCACTCGATGACGTCTGTTTGAAGCTCGTTCACGATCAGGGGTGACATACGCGCATGCGTATAGCAAACAAAATGCTATAAACCTCGGCACTTTGTTTCCCATTGCGCATGCGCTTAAACTGTAAATATATTATAAACAAAGTATTCAACGAGCATTGAGTATGCTACGTCATGGAGTAGTTCACGCATGCGCTGTTAAAGCGCGTGACATAGCGAACAACCGGCCTGACGCCCCGGGGGTGAAAAAAATATTAAGAAAGCGAAGTGTCAATCATAAATCAAATGTGGGACCAAAATAGCAGGCGGAGGAATCGGCGATAAGAATCGCAAGTAAAAATATATATATATTTACTTTTATATAGAGATTGTAAAAATATGATGAATTAAACTAACCTTTATTTTGGCAATTACACACTTTGATGAAGAGCAATTCGGTTGACTTTACATGCACTTTAAATCAATCTGGGATTTCTTTGCTTTTGAACAAGCAAAATGTATATGAAATGCTGTTTTTCACACTATTCTCCATAGAATTCCATGGAAACAAAAATAAGTAGTGAATGGAAAAAGTGTAAAGTAAAAAATGACTGACCTACTATTCCTTTTTTTTGTAGGATTAATATTCTTCGCAAGCCTAAATCATGATTTGTGCAATTAGCCCTTATCTACCATTTTGTGTTAGTGCTGTGCAATTAACCTTTTCCTATAACTTTGATTTAGTTCTCTGTTTTTTTTTACATGTTTGTAACGTGTCATATGAATATGCAGATGCTAAATAGCAAAAAAAAGCATTATAAAACAGGTATGTGAGAGATCACTGCTAAATTAAATAAATCCAAAAAACATTCAAGAAATATGTTTTCTGATGGATTGGAATATGACTAGTGTAGGTTTACATTGTGAAGTATCTAAAGGTTTTTAGCAATACAAAGTCCTTTAAAGACCACACAAAGTGGAAGGAGACTGGGTGCAGGACACGCTGTGAGCGCTCGCTCCCACTCAAGCCGTTGGCGGTGAATTCCCGCGCCGAAACCCTTTGTTCTGGGTGGCTGATTATTGGAAGGTAACATCGACACCGGTACCTCTGCTGTGCAACTCCATCGCACTGTACTGAACTGACCCTCTTTTGTTATCGAAGGTCTGATTAAGCATCGTATTTCTGGCAAGAGCGGTGGAGCGTGAGCTTGGCTGGTCCCCCCCTCCCACCGGTGCTGTGTGAGGGGGCGGGTTGGTCGTTACCTGGGGATGCTGGTCCTGTGAAGTGGTGCTCCCCGCTGATGGTGATTTGAAGAGTGCAAGTATACACCTTCAGCCCTCCTCCCACTGGTGCTGCGTGTGGAGGTGCTGATTTCCCTTTTGGCCAGAGCTTGCTGCATACCCTATATCCGAGAGTCTACTTTATACCATGTGTTCTTAAGTGCATGGCCAGGCATAGAAGGCGTGTGGAGCCTGAGGTCTCAGCATTTTTGGCGCACTGAGTTGCGCTTCATAAGGTACTGTTTATCATAAGGTGTAGATACCCTGGCCTTGGGGGAGAGTTGTCACATTGCCTTCACACTGTTAAACCATTGTACCCCTAAGGGAAATTAATATAAAACGGCCAGAAAACATCTTGCCCTTTTCACTATAAGGAAGGAGGAGTAAAGGCTACGGGTTGAAGAGCTCCTTTAAGGAAAACTGAATTCCCCTACCTGGTCTAATTCTGTGACCCCTTTTTCACGTTGGATAAAGGTTGGCAATATGTGCTGTTTAAAAACTGTGGCCAAATAATATCAAAGCCTTTTTGCTACTTTACTGAACATTCAGCGTTGTCTACAAGTGAAAGCTTGAACTCTCAGCATGATCAGGAGAAAAACTCCACTGTTTTACTAATTGCATGTGCTGCTTACTAATTCTTTGGAGTTAGGATTTGTTTGCTGTTTTGCCTGTCTGTATCCTGTGTAAAAAAGTTAAAAGCTGAGTCTGCTATTCTAGATTGCTGACTGCATATGCAGGGGATTATTGTCTATTGCATTATTTTTTACAGAACTGTTTAACTTACGACATTTGAGCTAGAGTTTATTAGAGCCTTTTTGACCTTGAGTGTTAGACACATTAGTTATATTTACTGCCATATTTGATTCTTAAAAGTCCATACTGAATCCTTTCTGAAGTTTTTAGTCAGTTGGCTTACCCCTCATAGCTGGTCTTAAACTAAACTAAATTTGTACTTTTTTCCCTCTTCACATGTCACCCTTCACTTAAAGCACCCGCCCTTTCACTCTTCCCTTCTCCCTCCCTTTTTTTTTTTTCTCCTCACTAATTTATTTTTGTGCACTTATTTTAATATCACAAGGGAAGGGGCTCCTCCCCTTTACCTTTTGCCACTTCTGTATTCTTCGGTTGGGGATTCCTATTCCCCATCTTCCTCACGTGTTCTCACCACATAGATAAATTCCTTAGCACACACGCTAAAACTCCTCCAGCTATGGCGGCTAGACACAGAGATCGGAAGACTAAGAATTCCTTAGAGACCCAGGCGGATGTTCATCCAGCCACTATTAATCTTGAGTCACTTGATACTCATTCACTGGTAGCAAATATCTCTAAAGCCTTGGCTCCTAGATTCGACACACTTAAGATTGAGATTAAGCAAGACATTTCAGCCCAAATTAGACAATTTCGAACAGGTTGCAAGAGGCAGAACAAAGAGTGTCGGATTTAGAAGATGCCAGTGCAACTCACAGCTCTAAACTTGAGACTACTGATATAACACTTTCTAAAATCCATCTTAAAATTGAGGACCTAGAAAATCGCTCTAGGAGAAATAATCTCAGAATAATTGGGGTTCCAAAGGAAAAACAGTACGAAGACCTGAATAAATTTATTTCAGGGACTCTAGTCTAACTTTTAATAATCCCTCCTTCAAATCCACAAATCGTTGTGGAAAGAGCTCTGCAGGCCACTTACTGATGCCAAGGGGAATACGAGAGCAAGACCAATCATTGTCAAACTGTTAAATTTTCAGGATAAAGTTATTCTGTTTCAATATTACCATAAGAACCAACCTATATCATTGGGGCATCCAAAATACTTTTAATTTAGGATTTTTGAATTTAGATGAGGTATTAAAGTTCAAATTCTCATGGGTTAAGGAAGTCTTGGCCTCCTCAGGTATGGAGAGGAAAAGAGGAGTGGCAATCTTGATAGGTAAAAGAATTGACTATGAAGTTCTGCATACATCATAGATCCAGAGGGGAGATATTTAATATTGAAACTAAAAGTTGCTGAAACTTTAAATACATTATGCAATATCTATGCTCCAAATGTATTTGATCCAATATTCTGGGATACACTACAAACAAAAATTCTTGTAAATTCTGAAGGATACCTGATTCTAGGGGGAGATTTCAATATGGCGCCACAATATCCCTTAGACAGGTTAAGGCAGAACCATAGATTGGGGAAGAATAAGCGAGATAACTTAGAGACCAAGTTGTTTAAGAAGATTTTCCAGAATCTAGCGATTAGGGATGTATGGAGAGCACAAAATCTGAATGTAAGAGATTTTACTTAATTATCCAAAGCACATAAAACATTATCCAGGATAGACTTTTTTCTTATAGATGAAAGGCTTTGCAAACTGCGAGTTAAAGCAAGTATTTTCGCTATCTGTATATCAGATCATGGCCCTATCTTTTTCTTTCCCACATATCTTTCAAATGACCTGAAGTTTAAAAATTGTCTTAAATCAAATCTAAATATGAAGATTATGTGCATTTTTTTTTTTTTTTATATATATATATATTTTTTTATTGAGGTTATGATGTTAATACAACAAAAGCAAAATACCATGAAATATAGATATCATCTTGTACAGCAAACAAATATGAATTGATTACATCAAGAGTAATACATTGAATCTAAATGGCTAGATATCTTGAACCTCTATTTTATATTAGAATAAATTCTGAAATGAGTTCCTCCATGAAAACAAAGGGTTACTTTTGAACCCAACAAAGCTGATGAACACTGAGAGAGGAAATTAGCATTGAGAGTGGTCACTTTTGGACCTAGTACTTAAGAAAGTAAGATGGGAAAAGTCAGCAGGCCAGTGCTGCTTTAGAGAAATGAAAAGGGAGTGGGGAAGAAAAGATAAGAAGAAGGGAAGAACAGGAGGAATGGGAGGGGGGAGGCTGGGCTCCTATTATAGATGCATGGTATCTGAGGCTAAGGGAATATAAGGAGAAGTAGGGGGTTAGTGAAACCCGTTAAGGAGAGATATTATGAAGACTAATGGTTTATGCTGGGTCTGGAGCTACGGATATCTGCATTATCTGTGTGGGGACAAGCAAAGTGTAATTATTAGTTATTAAACAATACTGGAGCATGAACCAGTATCTTATTAATCTATGCTAAAGGCAACTCTGGGGGGATACCCAATATCTAATATAGAGGTTGTAGTCAGTGACAGGGGGCTCTCTAAGATAGGGTAAATGAGGGAGCCTTTTATTTAAGTATACCCATTTTTTTTCCTTTTTGTTTCCTTTTATAATTAGCTCTGAAAAAGGAGACAACTAGTGAGGAAGCTTATGCAGTGAACATGAGAGAAATTCTGAAGCTAATCCTAGTCTGCAGAATAATAGTTTGTGTCCTCATATTAGTTTGTTTAAGTATCATAGCTTCAATGGCCAAGGTGGAGTCATAGTCATCATAACATGGTTTCTATGGACATAGTAAGGGTTCCATCCAACACTGTTTTTACCTCTAGGATTCAAAATTCAAGTACAATAATTCAGTTTAGCAATATGTTGTAGTCAATATGAGAGGGGCACAAAAATCCTATCTATAAAACTAAGACATCACTATCTCATATGAACTAGGAATAAGCAAACAGTGCAGTAATAGAGCGTCTCAACAATGTTACAGTATACAGAATAATACAAAGCCTTATAATAAATCTCAACTATACATTCAGTCTCAAATTGCTGAGCTTACAACCCAAGAAGAGGGATCATGTAAACAGGAGACAGTCACTAGTGAGCAAACTAGAGCTCAGAGTTTTATATGTGTAGATAGTGGCATTTAACATATTCTAGATATTGAGTGAACAGATTAGAATAGTGTCAAAGTGATAATATGGTTCTATAACACTGCTAGGACCTGTATCTATGTCGCTGGGTAGGTGGCAAAGTCCTGGTTGAAATAGGCTGCCGACCTGTGTTCCATTTCCTGCCAAGGGAAGACCAGTTCAGTGGCTAGCTTCCAAATTACTCCCTGGGTCCCAAGTCGACCTCCTTGACACAGACAGGAGAGAGAGGATCGGCTGTTTTGCAGGCAGGGCCTGGGAGTAAAAACTATGTGCCTGGTGGAGTCTCCCGCATCGGATGGTGGCTTTGGTGGGCTGCTGAGATATGTCGCACCAGCTCTTAACACAATGAGGGGTAGTTTGCACTGTGGTGTTTTCGCTAGAGTACTTGCTGTTCATAGCCTTGTGGACTGTGATATTTTCTAAATATGTTGTGCTCCATTTAATGCCAGGCTCCACTGCCGCAATGTATAGAGCTCCAGCAGACACCTTGTAAAAGGGATTGCTAGCCGTCAGCCATAAACTGTGTGCTTTCTGTAATCCGCCTTGCCGTATCTGCGGACACTCCAGGTGTCCTGCGGAGTGTTGTTCTGATCCTGTGGGTAGATAGAAAGGCTGTGAGGTTTCTTTTACCATCGCCTGTCTGCTCTGCTATTTCCAAGCTGGGGCTTCCGGTATCTATCGGGTCTGTCTGGCAATTCTCTTCTGAGGCTCGGGGTGGGTCTTCCGTCGGCTGCGGCGAGTCCGGTTCCCCCAAACCGGCTACCTCCACCACCTCCTCTGACACCACTGTAGGTTGAAGTGGGCTTATAGCATCCCTCAATTCTGCGACAAGTACTTGCTGATGCGAGTCTAGAGAGCGCATAAGTTCTTGCAGCGCTGAGAGTATTTGTTCCTCCATGATGAGATTGAGGTGACAGTAATAGCGTAGGAGCTATATCTCTGTCAGAAGAGAAAATGCGTAGAAATCCCCAGGGATGTTGGCCTACCTCGAGTTGCGGTCTCAGCAAATAGTAGGCCTTAGGACAGTTATTGCAGGGATTGTCGTGTGCCCATGTCTCAGTTCATGTGGCCTCTGTTCTAATGTATATTGGGAGCAAGATAGAGGAATAAATTAATGCCAGACGTACCATAAATTTATATATTAGTGATCAAACATTAGGAGCTCAGTTATGGCACGTCTGGCTGCTTCGGCTGCTAGCTCCGCCCCCCAAGATTATGTGCATTTTAACCAAGCACATGCCAATTGTCCTGCCATTTTTTGGGAAGCTGCAAAAGCAGTTCTTAGGGGAGAAATGATAGCTTACAGCACTAATAGGTCCAAAAATCTTAAAATAAGAGAATCAGAAGTATTACAGTCAGTAATCAACTCATACAGTCTCTATCTGCTTAAAAGTTCTCCAGAAAACTCTAGATCAAAAAATGAGGGATACGTACTTAGTATATCGAGTGTCACAGAAGGATTTAAAGCTCCAAGCTAGACTATATAGATATGGTAATAAGGCTGGTAAATTACTGGCAAATCTAGTGAAAAAAGAGAGAAGGCCCCCACTGGTTGATATGTTGTATCATGAAGGAAAAAATTCTTACCAATCCAGAAGTTATCTCAAACTAATTTTCAGACTATTATCGAGAGCTTTATTCTTTTAGAATCTTAGACAAACCTCAATCTGATGACTTCTGGAGTAAAATCACCTACCCTTCCCTTAATTTTGAACTAGCTGCAGTGATGAATTCTCCTATCTCCAAGACAGAAATTGTAAAAGCTATTCAAGATCTTCCATCAAATAAAGCACCAGGACCAGATGCATTACCTAATGAATTCTATAAAATTCTGTCACTAACTATTGTTCCACACTTAAGTAAGTTTTTCAATGACATGTATATTGATGGCAATCCAGCCTCTCCTTACTTTACTGCTTCTCACACCACCCTAATCCTATAAAAAAAGTCATATAGACCTATAGCACTTCTGAACTCAGATTATAAGATTCTTACCTCTATTATAGCTAAGAGACTACAATCTCTTCTTCCTAAAGTGATTCACAAAGACCAAGCGGGGTTTCTGCAGAAGCGGAATTCTTCAGCTAAGATCAGGGAAGTTCTAGTTACTTTTGATTATTTTAAGTCCTTGGAGCGGTCGGTGCAGAGGAGAGGTGGTGATACTTCTGATCTAGCAATTTATCTCAATTGACGCCGAAAAACCATTCAACTCAGTTCACTATGACCATTTACTATTTTCACTTACTCAATTTGGTTTTAGAGGTAACTTCCTTAAATTTCTGGACAATCTATACAATAAACTGCATACTAGGATAATCGTTAATATACCATCCTCAGAGATATTACTTAAGAGGAACATTACAGGGGTGCCCTCTCTCTCCTCCTCTTTTTGATATTTCTATTGAACCTTTGACAATCATGATCAGACAACAATTGACTGATTCTTTCTTTATTTTTTTCATCTAATTCTTTGAATGTAGTATCCCCTTTAAAGGTTTCTAAGGTTTTTTTTAGATCTTTTATTTCTGAAGAAAGTTTTTCTACTTTATGGTTTCTATAACGAATGGCTATGTTCATTAAAGTATAAGATGCTTCTTCCAGTGCTGTATCCCATTCAGTGAGATATTCTACATCTTCTTTTTCAAAGATAGATGATTTATATAGTTTTAGACCTTTTGGTATCACTTTGTATTTGGAGTACCTTTCTAGGTTAACACTATCATGCCAATTGATTAGCTGCTTTTTGCTAAGTTTTTTTCTAATTTGTCAAAGATTTCTCTAGGGTCTATATTTTGTTCCACTACCAATTTGCTATCTTCATCTAGGTTTATTGATAGTTTCTTAATTTTGGTTAGTGGATCAAAATAGTTCCCATATTCAAACGTGTTAGATTCCATGTTTATATTATGTGGAGGTAATTTGTCTTGTTAGGTAAGCTGCTAGTTAGGATATGTCACCAATTGGTGACAAAGTAAAAGTGTAAGAAGCAAGAATAATCACCAGCGCTAGACCTTTGTAGAAGTTATGTTTTTTTTAAAAACGTATTTGTAAGGTTCAGTTGCCCTGGAGTGTTTTTGTATTTGTATAGATAGGAATCCTTGATTTGTACTGTAAGTGTCCTATAAGATAGGGGGCGCCCTAGAGTATAAAAGTGTATCTATATAGTGATATATTTATACAAAATGAAAAATACAAACTATCAAATCAGTAAAATGGATAATATAAATTAAAACATTTAAAGCGACAAAATTGGGATTAATAAAAATGATTAAAAAATGCAAAAATGCAAAAAAAGTTATAAGACCAATTCAAAGAGAGTCTCTGAGGAGTAGATAGAGGTGTCAAGGCAGCAATCTGTAGAGAATCCGGCCAGGATCCTAAGAGGATGATCTATAAAACATAAGAGAGACAGATGCGCCACATGGCCCAATATTGTTTGTTCAGCAGAGTGGATGTAATTTAATGATGCAAATGCAAACTCACAATTTTAGAAGCACTCCAGTTAGTGCAACAGAAGCAGTCTGGGATCAATCACAGTCACCCAGCAGACCGACCTCTTGGATAGAGTGGTATATTTATTTAGAAAAGCATCTCCATTGATGCTAATGCCTCCTGTGATAACCTGGCCATAGTCTGTTGGGTGACTGTATTGATCCCTTCCTGCCTGATTAGCATCAATGGAGATGCTTTTCTAAATAAATATACCACTCTATCCAAGAGGTCGGTCTGCTGGGTGACTGTGATTGATCCCAGACTGCTTCTGTTGCACTAACTGGAGTGCTTCTAAAATTGTGAGTTTGCATTTGCATCATTAAATTACATCCACTCTGCTGAACAAACAATATTGGGCCATGTGGCGCATCTGTCTCTCTTATGTTTTATTGTACTGTAAGTGTATTTTTAGTACAAATAAAGTAATAGAAGTTTGTCTTTTCAGTGTACCATATACATTATACAATCTACAACAAACTCTAATCCACCAAATTGAAATAGCGTGCTGCCTAGTATTGACACAGTGTACCCCTGTCACTGTTAGAAATATTAGTTAAAGAGCAATTAATATTGGTTAAATGGCGCTCTGCTATAATCAGACTTTCTGATGCATGAAAAAAATCCTTAGTAAAGTTAAACAGTTCTTAAATAATAGCTGTATGCAGTTCCTATTGGTTTCTTTTGTAGATATATATATTAACCCCAATTGCCAAATCATGTACCTCATGTTATGGCACAGCTGGATATTGGTTTTTTACATTAGAATATTTCTAAGAACATGCACATATGGAACATTCAGCTATATAGAATTACATTTGTAAATTTAAAGGTACATTTTAGTGAATAAACATAATTATCTTAATTAAATTAAATAGAGCAAATTACCTTTTTTCTTTATTTATTTAACTTTGTATTCTCATTTAGAGTTTTACAGGATTGCAACTTAATTTTTGTAGCTCAATTATTAATTGGTTTAAAAATAAAATGCTCTAACACAATAGAGTATTTTGTTTTTACACTAGAATATCCCTTTAACTGGAAGTAACAACAAGAATTTCCTGTTGCTTCCAGTTGTGAAATCTGCAGTTGGCATATGACCTATGTCAGTGTATTTGACACAGATGGCTCAGCAACAAATAAGGTAAAAGTTATTGTAAGAAAGGGCAATTCACATTATATACAGTTTAAAATATTTTCTGGCAACAAGTTAAACAGGCACAGGGGGTGAATTACATGCAAATTGTTATGTATATCAAGTCTCATTAGGCCGTGTATAGTATATTAACGATTCCATCTTATTTATAGCTTGACAACGTTCTATGTATGTTCTTACACTGGCATCCGCTCCAAACAAACAATAGAATTCTTTTTAGCTCATTCTTAGTTTTGTGCCTCTCTGTATTTCCTTTATTTCCATCTGCGCTAGCTTATTGAGCTAAAAAAAAACCTGCACCTTGAGTGGTATTGGCCTTTTGAAAAAGCAGTGGGTTTTTTTTTCCAGCTGTTCGTTCTCAGTTGAGTGCTTCTCTATATTTTCTGTTTTAAATATGCAAATTATTCTGGGCTCACCATAATAGTAAGAAGGGAAAACATGGAGTCCTTGCTCACATGTTTAGAGGGATACACCTCACTGATGAGGCTCACACAGGCTGAAACGTTTGTCTGAGTTTTGTTGCTTTCTGTAATTTATAGGAGAATTACCTGGTATTTTGGGACTGCGCTGTCTTTTTGCTAGATTAGACAGATATACAAACTATTTTTCCTCTGTGAAAGGCATATGTGTCTATTCAAAAAGAGCACCTCAGGTTTTCAAGTAGGTTTTCTTGAATCCACATCATAATTTGACGTGTATTCAAAAAGAAACGCAGGGAAAATCTGCTGCCAAAATTCTTGTGAAAGGTGAATTTTTAAGCACAGCTTGAAAAAAATAACCAGTATTTCTAAGCCGCATTTAAAAAAACAAGCAGAGAAATAGAGGTTTTTAATTTTTGGGGGGGGGTTCTTTCAAAGTTTTTTTATTTTAAGAATAGTTTTCTTTTTTTTTTTTCTGTAACTAAACTTAAGGGGTCCTTTGTGTGTCTAGAGATATAAAAAAGATGAAACTATTAATAGGACCAAAAGTAAAACAAAGCTACAGTGTAGAAAAAAGTACTTATATATGCATAATCCATTATTCCTCCATTGCTTACAATGGTGCTCCCCAGCAAGTAGGTTGAGGAGATTTGCAGAGAGAATAAAAGCGTTTGTGTTCTCGCTTACTTTTTGAATAGCATTACAAGCCAATGTGGCTGCCTGAAGAGTGAAATATTGCAGCTGCGTTTATCAGCTGGACCACTTGATTGTGAATACCGCCTCCTATTATTGCGTCAAGTTTTGATGCAGATTGGCAGGTTCACTTGATTTGGCATAAGGGCCGTGGTGAGCTGCACTGGTCTTTTAACAAGCACTGGATGTTTTCCAGTTGTTGCTTATTCTCAGTGTAACGCCTCTCTATATTTTCATTTTTGCTCTGCTCTATTCTATCATAATTTTCATTGGGATCTTTGCTTTTTTTTCCAAACTATTCCAATCCATTTCAAATTGGTAAAACAGCTAAACTTATGTATTTGATAGAATAGGTACATTTTGTTAAACAAACAAAAAATAAAAGTTACATGCCCATCAGCTGTAGTATTATATTTATTTTGTTCTTTTTGCAACATTATTCCCATACCATAACATCTCCTCACCACTTATGTGTCCCTGTGGAATCCTACAGCCTTAATGATTTTTATCACGGTACCCGCCATGAATAACATGTCCAGTGCCCCCTAGAACTTATGATTCCCCACATGACACAACAGTGCAAAGGTTCGTCCAGCACCCAAGTGCCTTCTGTGCAATCATGTACTTTGGTTTGCTGCAATTCTAGAAACAGTCGGTGGCACCACATAGATTCAGAGGCGTAACTAGAAACCACAGGGCCCAGGTGCAAGAATCTAAGAAGAGCCCCCCCCAAACATTTTTTTGAATTTGATACATATGCATGATTTTAAAAAAAATAAATAAAAAATAAACTGTGTTAGGTATTGCTCAATATCCAATAAATCCTAAAGGGCACATTAAACCTATTTTTTTTTTCTTTAATGAAAAAAAGAAAACATCCATTTACCCCTTCTCGTATATTTGCAGCATTGTAAATAAATGGACATAACCCTTCTGCTGCAGATGACAACACTTACATGTAACTCTGTGCAGATCTTCCTTGGAAACTTATGGGAGATGGGCTTGTGGGGGTCTGAGGCCGCGCTTGCTTTAAATCCCCTCTTGGACACTGCTTGCTCTCGGAGGCAGTGGCACAAGCTCAGCTTCTCTGCTGCAGAATTGGAAATCCTGGACAAAATCAGTGCTCCCCTCTGCCACACTCCTCCTCTCCATAACTGTCTTCTCTATACTGCAAACCTTTTTCTGTAGTCCTCCTCCCACTGCTGTCTGGATCTCCCCAATACTGACTATGCTAATCTCATGCCACCCATCTTAAATAAGTCTTTCACTGACTGACTTACACGTGCAGTCCTCCAGGAGATAAGGAGGTGCCAATGTGCGCGCCACAGTCGGGGATTAGCGATCATGGAACTAATTATTGAAAAGAAAAAAAACGTTTTTTAGTTTATTTTTTTGCTGAAGCTGCCCCCCCAGGGGACGTCCCGCCAGGCCCAGTTGCAGTTGCGCACACTGCACCACCGGTAGTTCCGCCCCTGGTTAGATTGGTCTCATACATGCACATTTGAGATATTTCATGTTTAGAATGTCCTGTCAGGAAATTTAACAAGATTTCTTATCAGGAAATGTAATAACATTTTAGCAGATCAAATGTATCCTATTTTTGTTAGCCAGTGGTCTAGTACAGGGGGAAAACCTAGCAAGATATACAGATTGGCTGACTTAACATTGTTTAATATGGTCAGTAAAAGTGAATATTACTGAGAGACTTTTTTTTTTTTTGCTAATCACAACAAATATTGGATTTAGAGATCTGACAAATAGCAGTTCTAAAGTAAATTTTATTTTTGTGTTTATGTTAATGCTTTAATTTGAAGGGAAAGTCATTCTCATTGAAATGTAATTTTGTAACTATGCTTCACTTGTAGGATTCATACAATGACAACCAAATATTTTATGTGGAGATGTGAGTACACAAAAAGCTGCCATAAAATATATTAACTGGTAGGAGGTTTGGTTTCAGTTCCTTATCTCATCAGGCGGCAAAACACACTGTGGACAATGTTTCAGAAACGTTTTCTGTCAACAGTTGGTTGTTTAATTCTTTGTTCTGCTTGTAAGCATCTCTGCTGCCAAACCTGACAGTTTTCTGTGTCCAGTTAAAGTACCTGTTTAAGTTTAATTTGCATACAGGTTTAATCAATCGGCGCTTGCAACCCGTCAGTATCTAGACTGTGTAAATCTAGTGGGCAATCTGCTCTTAGTCTGAACTAATAAACCTTTTCTCACTTCAGTTCTTAATCCACCTCTCTGTCTCTTGCTCGCTTCAGTTCTTTGTGAATGAAAAAAATATACTTTCACCCAGCACCTTCCTGCACTGTAAATAAACAGTATTAGTCATAATAAGGGTTCGTTGTTATGCTGTGTTCTGTATAAAAATGTATTACACTAAATATATTCTCAAGCCCACATCAGTCAGTGAGTAACGTACACAAGCCTTAGCTGCTTCTAGCCTGGAAACTAGTCTGAAAGAAAAAGAACAGCTTTACTGCATGCCAGTATTATAACTGTTTAATGGTTTGTGCATGGAATCCAGAAAAGTTTCCAAACCCTTACAATTAAGACGACTGATGATAAAGTAGATGTAGTTGTGTTGGAGGGTGCTCACAGATTTTATGTTTCAATTTTTCATAAAAAGAAAAAATATCTTTTTTTTCTTTATCTGTGAACTTTAAAGTCTCATAATTACATATGCTTTTGTTACAAAATATAATCTAAATTTGCTTTAAAGGGACATGAAAGTCAACATTCAACTTTCATGGTCCAGAGAGAGAATGCAGTTATACTTCTGATATTAAATTTACTTTGCCCTCTTGGTATGTTTTGTTGAAAAGCATACCTAGGTAGGCACAAGATGTGCATTACTGGAAGTTCAGTGGGGATTGGGGGCTGCCCACATATGCCTTTTTGTCATTGGTTCCCCAGATGTGTTTGCCAGCTCCCAGTTGCTTCCTTATATGCAACAATTGTGTAACAATGAAATACTCTATCACATGTTCTTTTAGGACAATGTAGATGTTATACATTTTCATATAAAACATATTTGCTTTATTTTATTAAAGTATGTTTTCTTCTTTCATTAGGAGCTGTTAAAAGACCCCTTATATATTGGGCTCAGGCATAAAAGAGTCAGAGGGAAAGCTTATGATGACCTTTTGGAGGAATTCATGAAAGCTGTGACTGACAGGTATGCAAATACACTGCTATAACGTACAGTTCTATTCAAGCAATAAAAAAAAAAATGTTTTCACTATCAGTTGTGCAAATGTAATACATAAATGGTTATCTTGTTTTTATAGGATTTTTTTTTAGGTTTGAAGAATAATTCTTATCTTATAATTTTAAAAAATTGTGGTTGTTTTTTATAAAAAAAAAAAAAAAACCTGTATAATTCCAGGGTTCATATTTATCCTTGGTATAGATAAACTGGATTTTATAGAGTTTAGCTATGGAATATGCAGTATTTTAAGACCTTGAGTCATTTCTATATTGCCGCATCCAATAAAATTTAAAAACATATTTAGCCACTGTTTTAATGTCTCTCTTAACGTAGATGTACAGTTACAAATTTCAGTCTTTGGGCTAAATTTTTGTTTTCAGAAACATATTTGGAAAAAAGCCTATTAGCAATTTAAAACATGTGTGTGTCTAAAACCAATCCCTTTTTAAGCAAATAATTGGTAATATATGTTCAAAAACTTAACGTTTAAACCTCAATAAAAATATTGTGAAGAATAACTCCCTTCCTGGTTTTTAACTCATGTATATTGAGATTTTTTTTCTTCTTAATGCTCTTTGCTCTGTCCAAAAACAAAGCAATATATGATTCTGTTCCAGTAAGACAACTAATGCTAAATAATATTCCCATTTTCTCTCCCCATATAAGGTGTCACTGAATAGAATAAATTACATGTAGGCTGACAACTATATATTAAAGGGACAGTCAAGTCCAAAAAAAAACTTTCATGATTTAAATAGGAAATGCAATTTTAAACAACTTTCCAGTTTACTTTTATCACCAATTTTGCTTTGTTCTCTTGGTATTCTGAGTTGAAAGATAATTCTAGAAGGTTCATATACTAATTTCTTAGACCTTGAAGACTGCCTCTAATCTGAATGCATTTTGACCACTAGAGGGCATTAGTTCATGTGTTTCATATAGATAACATTGAGCTCATGCACGTGAAGTTTCTCTGGAGTGAGCACTGATTGGCTAAACTATAAGTCTGTCAAAAGAACTGAAATAAGGGGGCAGTTTGCAGAGGCTTAGATACAAGTTAATCACAGAGGTAAAAAGTGTATTTATATAACAGTGTTGGTTATGCAAAACTGGGGAATGGGTAATAAAGGGATTATCTTTCTTTTTAAACAACAAAAATTCTGGTGTTGACTGTCCTTTTAAGGCTATGTTTCATAATGTTATGTATCAACAGCAATTCTTAATCTCAAGACTCAGTGAAATAGATTGTATCATTGTAATATCCTAAATACTTCATCTTATGTCTCCCAAAGCAATAATGATTCTTTAGGAAAAACAGACTTTAAATGAAGAAGTTTTATTTTTCCATAGTATGAAGGCATAAAGAATGTGCAGATAGCTTCAGTGGACTCGATTCAATAAATACGTTGGGCGCATTTTTAGCAACAGTTCAGAATGATACTTCATTATTACAATATTATTGGCTAGATTACAAGCGGAGCAACAGTGTGCAAAGCATAAAGCATAATCTGGTATTATAATTGGATGATTAAATATTTTAACCAAAGCATCTTAACATGGACTAAACATTTTAGAGTACCCTATACTTTTGATGGACAGTGCAAGGAGAGCTATTAGTATACTCATTGCACTTATATTACAAGTGGGGATTTAAAGGGACAGTCTACTGCAAAATGTTATTGTTTAAAAAGATAGATAATCCCGTTGTTACCCTAGTTTTGCATAACCAACACGTTTATAGTAATACACTTTTTACCTCTATAAATATCTTGTATCTAAGCCTCTGCAGACTGCCCCCTTATTTTAGTTCTTTTGACAGACTTGCATTTTAGCCAATCAGTGCAGACTCAGAAATAACTCCACGGGAGTGAGCACAGTGTTATCTATATGACACACATGAGCTAGCGCTGTCTAGCTGTGAAAAACTGTCAAAATTCACTGAAATAAGAGGCAGTTTTCAAGGGTTTAGAAATTAACATATGAGCCTACCTAGGTTTAGCTTTAAACAAAAATACCAAGAGAACAAAGCAAATTTGATGATGAAAATAAATTGGAAAGTTGTTTAAAATTACACACCCTATCTGAATCAAGAAAATGTAATGTTGACTAGACTTTGCCTTTAAAGGGACACTGAACCCAAATTTTTTCTTTTGTAATTCAGAAAGAGCATGCAATTTTAACCCCTTAATGACCGAGGACGTGCAGGGTACGTCCTCAAAAAAAAGGCAGTTAATGCCTGAGGACGTACCCTGCACGTCCTCGGTGTGGAAAGCAGCTGGAAGCGATCCTGCTCGCTTCCAGCTGCTTTCCGGTTATTGCAGTGATGCCTCGATATGGAGGCATCCTGCAATAACCATACATGGCCATCCGATGCAGAGAGAGCCACTCTGTGGCCCTCTCTGCACCGGACATCGATGGCCGGTATCGTTGGTGGGTGGGAGCCGACTTGGGAGGCGGGTGGGCGGCCATCGGTGTGCTGTGTTAAGTCACGGGGGGTGGGATCGGGGGCGGCACCGCCGGGGGCGCGCACGGACGCGCGCGCGTGCACGGAGGGTGGCGGGCGGATGCGTGCACGGGGCAGGAGCGGGTGGGAACCGCTACACTACGGAAAATTTTTTAAGTAATAATTGGCCTAATCTTGTTTGTGCAAAAGCACAAAAAGAGATCGTGGAGGGGTGGGGGGTTGGTTTTGTGTGGGGGGAAGCTACACTACAGAAATGCTTACAAAATGAAAAATAAAGACATTTTTTCTTCTAAACTGGGTACTGGCAGACAGCTGCCAGTACCCAAGATGGCGCCTATCAAGTTAGAGTGGGAGGGTTATAGAGCTGTTTGGGGGGGATCAGTGAGGTTGGGGGCTAAGGGGGGATCGTACACAGCAGCATATGTAAATATGCTTTTTTTTTTAAAAAAAACAAAATATATATAGCTTTTATTTTAGTACTGGCAGACTTTCTGCCAGTACTTAAGATGGCGGGGACAATTGTGGGGTGGGGGAGGGAAGAGAGCTGTTTGGGAGGGATCAGGGGGTCTGATGTTTCAGGTGGGAGGCTGAGCTCTACACTAAATCTAATATTAACCCTGCAAGCTACCTAATTAACCCCTTCAATGCTAGCCATAATACACGTGTGATGCGCAGCGGCATTTAGCGGCCTTCTAAATACCAAAAAGCAACGCCAAAGCCATATATGTCTGCTATTTCTGAACAAAGGGGATCCCAGAGAAGCATTTACAACCATTTGTGCCATAACTGCACAAGCTGTTTGTAAATGATTTCAGTGAGAAACCTAAAATTGTGAAACATTTTACGTTTTTTTTTAATTTGATCGCATTTGGCGGTGAAATGGTGGCATGAAATATACCAAAATGGGCCTAGATCAATACTTGGGGTTGTCTACTACACTAAACTAAAGCTAAAATTACCCCAAAAAGCTCCCTACATGCTCCCTAATTAACCCCTTCACTGCTGGGCATAATACACGTGTGGTGCGCAGTGGCATTTAGTGGCATTCTAATTACCAAAAAGCAACACCAAAGCCATATAAGTCTGCTATTTCTGAACAAAGGGGATCCCAGAGAAGAATTTACAACCATTTGTGCCATAATTGAACAAGCTGTTTGTAAATAATTTCAGTGAGAAACCTAAAGTTTGTGAAAAAATTTGTAAAAAAGTGAACGATTTTTTTTATTTGATCGCATTTGGCGGTGAAATGGTGGCATGAAATATACCAAAATGGGCCTAGATCAATACTTTGGGTTGTCTACTAAAAAAAAATATATACATGTCAAGGGATATTCAGGTATTCCTGAAAGATATTAGTGTTCTAATGTAACTAGCGCTAATTTTGAAAAAAAATGGTTTGGAAATAGCAAAGTGCTACTTGTATTTATGGCCCTATAACTTGCAAAAAAAGTAAAGAAGATGTAAACATTGGGTATTTCTAAACTCAGGACAAAATGTAGAAACTATTTAGCATGGGTGTTTTTTGGTGGTTGTAGAAATGTAACAGATTTTGGGGGTCAAAGTTAGAAAAAGTGTTTTTTTTTTCAATTTTTCCTCATATTTTATAATTTTTTATAGTAAATTATAAGATATGATGAAAATAATGGTATCTTTAGAAAGTCCATTTAATGGCGAGAAAAACGGTATATAATATGTGTGGGTACAGTAAAGGAGTAAGAGGAAAATTACAGCTAAACACAAACACCGCAAAAATGTAAAAATAGCCTTGGTCCCAAACGGACAGAAAATGGAAAAGTGCTGCGGTCATTAAGGGGTTAAGCAACTTTCTAATTTACTCCTATTATCACATTTTCTTTGTACTCTTGCTATCATTATTTGAAAAAGAAGGCATCTAAGCTTTTTTTGGTTTCAGTACTCTGGACAGCACTTTTTCATTGGTGAATGAATTTATCCACCAATCAGCAAGGACAACCCAGGTTGTTAACCAAAAATGGGCCGGCATCTAAACTTACATTCTTGCATTTCAAATAAAGATACCAAGAATATGAAGAAAATTTGATAATAGGAGTAAATTAGAAAGTTGCTTAAAATTTCATGCTCTATCTGAATCACAAAAGAAAAATTTTGAGTACAGTATCCCTTTAAGTGTTGTGCTTGAGCGTAATCCAGAACACTGATAACAATGTTCTATCTGTATCATGAAAGAACAATTTTGGTTTCATGTCCATTTAACCATTTGAGTGCTAAGCACTTTCCCACCTGGGTGCTAAGCTTTTTTTAATGTTGTTTTTTTTATTTTTTTATTTTTTGAACAATAATTTTTT
The DNA here is from genome assembly GCF_027579735.1 of Bombina bombina. Lineage (NCBI taxonomy): Eukaryota > Metazoa > Chordata > Amphibia > Anura > Bombinatoridae > Bombina > Bombina bombina. The sequence continues at coordinate 547,191,285 of NC_069502.1, read as the reverse complement.
TTACCTTTTTTTCTATTTTTTTCAGATCCCCCCTTACACTGTTGGAAAGGCGATTACCTTTCAAATGGTGGGTCTTGGGGGTCTGTAGCTGCTTAGATGCCTGAGATACAGGCTTCTAAGCAGCATGCCCCCTGCTCCTATACTTAACATTGTTAAGTATAAATAAAGTTGCGCGGTGACGTCATCACGTCATTGTGCGTGACGTCACCACGCAAAACGGGAAGCCCCGGTGATGCCTGTCACTCTACAGGCACGATCACCGGGGTAGGAGCGGGTGGGAGCCCCCAGATCTCCCTCAAGATGATAGAGTGCTAGTGACAGCTCTGAGCTGTCGTTAGCACCTGAGTGGGAAACTCTGTGATGGCTCAGAGCCGTCATTAGCACTCAAAGGGTTAAAGTGCAAAAAGAAAATGCTCTAATCCATACTGTGAACTAGCTGAATATATCTAGTGAGCCAATCACAATAGCCATATAACCAGGTATCTCCCAGCAGTGCATTGCTGTTCTTGATTGTACCTAGGTGTGTGTTCAACAAAAAATACCATCATTTGATAATATACAATATACATTGAAAAGTCTCTTAAAATGTCATGCTCTACTTGAACCATGAAAGTTTAATTTTTTATAAAAGGGAAAGCTCAAAAAATGTTATTGTTCAAAAAGATAGATAATCCCTTTATTACTATTTCCCCAGTTTTGCATAACCAACACTGTTATATTAATATACTTTTTTTTTTTTACCTCTGTGATTACCTTGTATCTAAGCCTCTTCTGACAGTCCCCTGATCACATGGCATTTTATTTATTATCTATTGACTTGCATTTTAGCCAATTAGTGTGGTATTGTGCACAACTCCACGGAAGAGAGCACAATGCTATCTATATGGCTCACATAATCAAGCAGTCTCCTGTTGTGAAAAGGTAATAAAAAGCATGTGATAATAGGCTGTCTCTGGTGGCTTAGAAATAGGCAGAAATGTAAAGGTTTAAATGTTATAAAGTAATTAATATAACAATGTAGGTTGTGCAAAGCTGCAGAATGGGTAGTTAAAGGCGTTATCTATCTTTTTAAACAATATCAATTTTGGTGTTGACTGTCCATTTAAAATATTTGTTGCAAAATTACTAGTAAAAATAATCAATTAAAGGGCCATAATACCCAAATGTTTAAACACTTGAAAGTGATGCAGCATAGCTGTAAAAAGCTGACTAGAAAATATCACTTGAACATCTCTATGTAAAAAAGAAAGATATTTTACCTCAAAAGTTCCTCAGTAGCCACCTCCCATTGTAAAGGACTTCTAAGCCACAAATCAGTATGTTTGTTCCGGTACAGTGGAAGGAGCGAGCTTACGTGCACACTCATCTTATTTCCCTATTCAGTGTAAGGAAGTTTACAATGAAATCTCATGAGAGTTAAGTGAAATCTCATGAGATCACAGTAAAAGAGTTTATGACCTTAGCACTTCTGGTGCTGATTGGCTGCTGTTCATTTTTTTAGCAGCTGAGTATAACTTTTTACACAGAACTTACTCTGCTGAGCTGAGGAGATTGTGAGGTAAAAAATCTTCCTTTTTTACATAGAGATGCTCAAGTGATTTAGCATATGAGTATTATGTCCCTTTAAATGTACTTTTTATGAATTCATTTATTTTTTGTTTAGGTGCAGAAATAGAATTTGAAACATGACAAAATAAAGTAAAATAAAAACAAGTTTTTTTTTTTGTCTAAGTGTTTTTTGCTGAAAGATTTTACATATATTAGCATCTGTCTAACATATTATTATGAAGCAACTAAACCAAATATAAAATGTTACTCCACTGACAGAAGGCTCCTTTGTTTTAGTTCATATCTCTGAATGGAAAAGAATGTGCTGGCATCTCAATATTTTAGCTTTCTAATATCTTCTCTATAAGCTATATTTATACTGTAGTTGCATAGGAGGAGGCACATTCTTTCACTCAAATATGAGAAGAAACTATTTGTCAAACCTTTAAGCCATACTGAGCAGTCTGGGAATGAACTGCAGCTCTATTTACAGCAAATGGAAAATATTGCCAGGATAAGGCTCACGTTGATGTGGCATAGAGTGTACTATTTCAATGAAGCAATTTCATAGTTAAAGGGACAGTAAAGTCAAAATGAAACTTTAATGCATTGAATAGAGCATTACATTTTAAACAACTTTCAAATTTATTTCTATTATATCTTGGTAACCTTTGTTATGTGAGCTCAGGGGCGTGCATGTGTCATTAGCCATCTGGCAGCAGTGTGGTTGTTTATAGTAATAGAACAAACAGAAAAAATATCCAAGGCTTACCAACCACATCAAGGGATAAAAACAAAATGTATTCCATACAAAACAAGCAAAAAAGCAAAACGCTGTATGTGTACATGTGTTCATAGTAATGTTATACATAGCTGCAATGCTGCCATAGACTGCAAAAGAGACGTGCACACTCCTGAGCTCCTATCAGCTTACCTAGCTTTACTCTTTAACAAGATGCCAAGAGAGCAAAGCAAATTTCATAATAGAAATAAATTGGAGACATATTTATTTAATGTTAGCACTGCAATTTTCAAATGAAAACTTAATCAACATTTCTCCCAGGTTCTTGGTTTAGATGACTGGAACAGTTTCTTCCTTAGAACCTTGTCCGCACACACTATGATAAATGGGAGTCAATATGCAAATTAGCATTGCATAATTTCCCATGTAAATTATTGTAATATTATAAACATAAATATATAATTGTGAGTTTGTAGTTTTATACAAAGTCAACTCTACTTTCCACTTACTTTTCTTGGATCCTTAAAGGGACAGTCTACCATAGAATTGTTATTGTTTTAAAATATAGATAATCCCTTTATTACCCATTCCCCAGTTTTGCACAACCAACACAGTTATATGAATATACTTTTTACCTCTGTGATTACCTTGTATCTAGGAACCTTCTTCCAGCCCCCTGATCACATGACTGTGACTGTTTTTGTCTTGCCGTTAGCATTGTGTTGGGCTAAATCTTAAATAACCCCCTGTGCCTGAACACAGTGTTATCTATATGGCCCACGTGTACTTTTTCTCTTTGTGTTAAAAAGGAATTTAAAAAGCCTGTGATTAGAGGCAGCCCTCAAAGGCTTAGAAATTAGCATATGAGCCTACCTAGGTTTAGTTTAAACTAAGAATACCAAGAGAAAAAAGCAAATTTGATTATAAAAATAAATAGGAAAGTTGATTAAAATTACATGTCCTATCTGAATAATGAAAGTTTAATTGTGACTAGACTGTCCCTTTAAGTGCAGCAAAATTCTATAACAAGTGTCCGTAGTTTACTTCAATAGATAACAAATTAACATTTTGGGGATTAGTATAACGTAATGGATTTTTGTCAATTAACAAATGTCATTAGCCATGGCAACTAATTTATTTTATGCTCCGTGCCCAGGTTTGTGCACTAATATAATTTAAATGATTCATGAAGTATCAAAACCTTACATTTACCCAGATTTAATATTAATTCCAGTTAAAATGGAAATAATTGAAGCTGGTAAAAGCACCTGTGCTGCGTGTCTGGACATTTATAGCTTGCACCTGGTAAACCGGCTTTTACAAATGACTAACATTTTAATCAGGCTTTCAAAATATTTGTAGCTTAAAAACCAAAGTAGGAAGTCTTTCGAATCACAAAACAGCATGTGTTTGGTGGCATGGAACAGAGCATATTCCATGTTCATTTTTATGTTAATGAAGTGATACTACCTTCTTAAAATATTGTGTATTGTTTGGTAATCAATAATTTCATGGTTGTAGAGCTCAAGCTTTTTGTGATAATCTCATATGCAAGATATAATTAAAACCAAATGTTAACATGGAAATCAAAACATCATTTTTATGATGTTAATGATGTGATGGCTGGTAGAGATTTCTCTATAAATCACTAATATGTCAATGTGTTCTATACTGAATTCTACTAATCTATAAATGGGGTGAACTGATATAAGTCAAATTAATAGAAAGCAAGTGCAGTTGCTTATGTCATTTGGTTATGTGTATGTACCTTTAAATTCATTATTTTTTAGTAATGAGCACAAATGTGTTACGTACAGGGGGCATAAATAATATAGTGGCTTATTGAAAATTAGTCTTCTATAACATTGTATCTTTACTATGGTACATGACAGATCAGCATTGCTTAGGTATTGTATAGCTTTGCTTCAGTATTGTATATTATTGACTAGGACTATAGAAGTCTCACTTTTTAAATATAGAACATCAGAGGGAAGGATAACACCTGTTATATGTAACTGCATATGTAAAAAGGGTTATGCATCACAATCTTTATATTTTATAAAAACTAAAGCCCTAAATTAATTACTTGTTAAAATAAGTGGCAAACATTCCTAAACTTTTCCATGGTTTACTAATGAAAATATGATATTGCTAATTGACTGAGTAAAAAGTAAACATCACAGAGATCTCTTTATCAGGTAAATATGAAAATGTATAACTATATACAAAAATATGACTTAAATATGAATATTTTCAGCAGACTATTAAACATAATATACAATGTTTTAAAGAAAATATGGCTTTTGGGAATGTAGCATAAAAGAGGGTGAGAGAATATCACGCCCAGAATGTCATATTGTTATAGGCTGCTTTGCAGATCCAAACACTTCATGTAATGTATATTTGGTCTGTAGCCATCTCCAGAAGGAAAATATCCATGTAGTAAAATCCATACTTTTGTCACTCAAGTAATGCAGTATAGAGCCTCAGGAGGGTAAAGAGAAGAATATGTTTATTACAACTCACAAATCCAGCTGCATGACTAAGTAATTTACCCAATATAATCACATCTGCAAAAATAAAACTGTTCGACACAAGGCTTACTCATGTTAGGGGAGCTATCACGTAACCCCAAGTTAGCATGCATATACCAGTTTTAATTAAGGAAAATCAAGCAGTTGGAAGTTCTCAACTATAACACAAATCATATTTCTAGCCTTCGAAGTGTAAAGTACTATATATTGTTAGGAACAAGAAATATTTAATAAAGAAATAACACTGAATGAGAATATTGTTGTTTACTTTGATAGACTCCATAAAATAGCTCTGAAAAAATGTAATCATGGGGAATATTAGAATTTACATTGTAGAACTGTTATATATCTATATTGTAAGGTATCTTCCACAGATATCTGCCAGATACATACTACAATTTGCTATTATTTTAATATAGGTTTAGGACCTAGTGCTAAGCAGTTACCAAGGCATTATAAGAAAAGAAATGTGAGCCGATACACTAACAAAAGACTAGCAGTTCTAAGGGTTGTTGATTAATGCCAGAGTAATTAGATATTAACATTAAAGTGCAGATAAACACATGACCTTCTGCTTATTATGAAGATTTGTGATTTCAGAAAGAATACATGTCTAACTCAACCACTATTCAGCTACAGAGAGTGGAGGTAAAATCGTTTGGATTGTGAAACAAATCTTCATCCCATTTCAGTCATCCAATAGAGATTTGCCTTGATTAGTAATTCCCATTTGCTCAGGAGGCTAAATGATCAATTCTGTAGTAGGATCCACCAATCAGTCATTTTTTCAGAAGGGTTAAAATCAGAGATTCCTGCGGTTATGGGATACATTGCTGATAAGTTGTTCAGTGGCTGGGTAGTAAAAGTTCCATTCCCTTAAAGAAGAAGTGTTTATGTTCTTGTAATCCAACTTAACTGCAAAACAGACATTTGTTTTCCATTTGGAGGTCAGTATTTGCACAGAAGACTTGTGGGTTCCTGAGGTGTGATTGTGGCTTCTTTATATTGACCCACTTTGAATAGAACAGTGTTGCATTAGGTATTTTTAATATGATCGGAATCAAAACAAGGCCATTTTTTTAGAGCATGTGGGCACAAAGAAACAATGCAGTCAGTACATTTTCAGCTATTCATCATTTTAGACTCATGTGATCAGGTGGTTTTGAAAGTTTGTATTCATGAAAGTAGCAGCAACTCTGAAATATTTTAGAGAAAGGGAGTGAGGGATAGAAAGACCAACATTGAAATGTGCATGGATGCATGTAAGTTTTAAATAGCTTTTCTCTTGTAAGATGTATTAAGTCCACAGATTCATCCATACTTGTGGGATATTCTCCTTCCCTACAGGAAGTGGCAAAGAGAGCACCCACAGCAGAGCTGTCTATATAGCTCCTCCCTTAGCTCCCCCCCCAGTCATTCTCTTTGCCGGCTCTAACAAGATGGAAGGGTAAAGAGATTGTGGTGACAAAATATTAGTTTTTATTTTCTTCAAGCAAGAGTTTATTTTAAATGGTACCGGTGTGTACTATTTACTCTCAAGCAGAAAAGAGATGAAGATTTCTGCATGGAGGATGATGATCTTAGCATTTGGTATCTAAGATCCATTGCTGTTCCCACAGAGGCTGAGGAGTCCAGGAAACTTCAGCTGAGGAACGGTTTTGCAGTCTCTACTGCACTGAGGTATGTTCAGTCAATTTTTCTAGAAAGACAGGATATTTCAAGAAAAGGGCTGACATTATCCCCATGAGGGTAAGGGTAAGCTTTAATCAAACACTTATGGTAGTATTACAAGCTTGCATAAGGGCTAAGTTACTGCTGGTTGACACTTATGTTTAAAACAGATGTTTTTTATAGATTTGAGAAAAACGTTTTTTTGGGACTTTTATTTAGGGGTTCATTTGGCTTATATTGGAAGGTTTTTATACCACATGACTATGTTTTTAACACTTGAGGTGTTAATTTAAGGTCCCTCAGACATCGTGTATGAGGTGGGCGGGGCCTAATTTCGCGCCTTAGATGCGCATTTGTTTTTACTTCTGGATAGCAAGCTTCAACACAGGAGGGTCCTGAAGCAGTTTTGGAGCCAAAACAAAGCTTTATTCCCCCAATTTTAACCCCTAAGTGCAGGTAAGCGCCACAGCAGAGCTGTGGCAAGGTGCTGACTGTATATTTCCGGATTTTTAGACTTTTGTCAATCCGGTTTGGTAATTAAGGGGTTAATCTCATTCTTACTAGTGGTGCAACCTTACTAAGGCTTACTACATATGCTGTAAAAAATTCGTAAGATTTGTGACATTTTTAAGCAGTTTTGCAGAAAGTGTACATGTTTTTTTCTCTTAAAGGCACAGTACCGTTTTTTTGAAAGTGTTGTTTTTCATTGAATAAAGTGTTCTCCAAGCTTGCTTGTTGCATTACTAGCCTGTTTAACATGTCTGATATCAAGGAAAATTCTTGTTCAATGTGTTTAGAAGCCATTGTGGAACCCCCTCTTAGAATGTGTCCCACTTGCACTGATATGTCTATAAATTATAAAGAGCATATTTTAGCACTTAAAAATAATGCCATAGATGATTCTCAGACAGAAGGGAATGAGGGTTTGCCATCTAGCTCTCCCCAAGTGTCACAACCAGTAACGCCCGCACAAGTGACGCCAAGTACCTCTAGTGCGTTGAATTCATTTACTTTACAAGACATGGCCACAGTTATGAATACAACCCTCACTGAGGTTTTATCTAAACTGCCTGGTTTGCAAGGAAAGCGTGACAGCTCTGGGTTAAGAACAAATGCTGAGCCGTCTGACGCTTTAGTAGCCGTATCTGATATACCCTCACAATGTTCTGAGGTAGGGATAAGGGATTTGTTATCTGAGGGAGAAATTTCGGATTCAGGAAAGGCGCTCCCTCAGACAGATTCATATGACGGCCTTTAAATTTAAGCTTGAACACCTCCGCTTATTGCTCAGGGAGGTATTAGCGACTCTAGATGATTGTGACCCTATAGTGGTCCCAGAGAAATTGTGTAAAATGGACAAATACTTAGAGGTTCCTGTTTACACTGATGTTTTTCCAGTACCTAAGAGGATTGTGAATATTGTTACTAAGGAGTGGAATAGACCAGGTATTCCGTTCGCTCCCCCTCCTGTTTTTAAGAAAATGTTTCCCATGTCTGACACCATGCGCGACTCGTGGCAGACAGTTCCTAAGGTGGAGGGAGCTATTTCTGCTCTGGCTAAGCGTACAACTATACCTATCGAAGACAGTTGTGCTTTTAAAGATCCTATGGATAAAAAATTAGAGGGTCTCCTGAAGAAAATTGTTGTTCATCAAGGTTTTTTTCTCCAACCTATTGCGTGCATTGTTCCTGTAACTACTGCAGCTGCTTTCTGGTTCGAGGCTCTAGAAGAGGCTCTTCAGATGGAGACTCCATTAGAGGATATTATGGACAGAATTAAGGCCCTTAAGTTGGCTAATTCTTTCATTACAGATGCCGCTTTCCAACTGGCTAAATTAGCGGCAAAGAAATCAGGTTTTGCCATTTTAGCACGCAGAGCGTTATGGCTTAAGTCCTGGTCTGCGGATGTGTCATCAAAATCTAAACTTTTGAACATCCCTTTCAAAGGAAAGACCCTATTCGGGCCTGAACTGAAAGAGATTATTTCAGACATCACTGGAGGGAAAGGCCATGCCCTCCCTCAGGATAAAACAAATAAAATGAGGACCAAACAAAATCATTTTCGTTCCTTTCGGAACTTCAAGGGTGGTCCCGCTTCAGCTTCTTCTGCTGCAAAGCAAGACGGGAATTTTGCCCAATCCAAGTCAGTCTGGAGACCTAACCAGGCTTGTAACATGGGTAAACAGGCCAAGAAGCCTGCAGCTGCCTCTAAGACAGCATGAAGGGGTAGCCCCCGATCCGGGACCGGATCTAGTAGGGGGCAGACTCTCTCTCTTCGCTCAGGCTTGGGCAAGAGATGTTCACAATTCCTGGGCTTTAGAAATTGTGTCCCAGGTATATCTTCTGGACTTCAAAAACTCCCCCCCCCCCCCCCCGGGGGAGATTTCACATTTCTAAATTTTCTGCAAACCAGACAAAGAGAGAGGCGTTCTTACGCTGTGTAGAAGACCTACATACCATGGGAGTGATCCGCCCAGTTCCAAAAGAGGAACAAGGGCTAGGGTTTTACTCAAACCTGTTTGTGGTTCCCAAAAAAGAGGGAACTTTCAGACCAATCTTGGATCTCAAAATTCTAAACAAATTCCTAAGAGTACCATCATTCAAGATGGAGACTATTCGGACCATTCTATCAATGATCCAGGAGGGTCAATATGACTACTGTGGACTTACAGGATGCGTATCTACACATCCCTATTCAGAGATCATCATCAATTCCTCAGATTTGCCTTTCTGGACAGGCATTTCCAGTTCATGGCCCTTCCCTTCAGGTTGGCCACGGCTCCCAGAATTTTCACAAAAGTGCTAGGGTCCCTTTTGGCGGTGCTAAGGTCGCGGGGCATAGCAGTAGCACTTTATCTAGACAACATTTTAATTCAGGCGTCAACTTTTCAACTAGCCAAGTCTTGCATGGACATCGTGTTGGCTTTTCTGAGATCTCACGGGTGGAAGGTGAACATAAAAAAGAGTTCTCTCTTCCCTCTCACAAGAGTTTCCTTCCTAGGGACTCTGATAGACTCGGTAGAAATGAAAATATTTCTGACGGAGGTCAGAAAATCAAAACTCTTAACCACTTGCCGAACTCTTCATTCCATTCCTCGGCCATCAGTGGCTCAGTGCATGGAGGTAATCGGACTCATGGTAGCGGCAATGGACATAGTTCCTTTTGCCCGCCTACACCTCAGACCACTGCAACTATGCATGCTCAAACAGTGGAATGGGGATTATGCAGATTTATCTCCTCAAATAAATCTGGACCAGGAGACCAGAGATTCTCTTCTCTGGTGGTTGTCTCAGAACCACCTGTCTCAGGGAATGTGTTTCCGCAGGCCAGAGTGGCTCATAGTTATGACAGATGCCAGCCTGCTAGGCTGGGGTGCAGTCTGGAACTCCCTGAAAGCACAGGGCTTATGGTCTCAGGAGGAAACTCTCCTCCCTATAAACATTCTAGAACTGAGAGCGATATTCAATGCGCTTCAGGCGTGGCCTCAGCTTGCTGCGGCCAAATTCATCAGTCGGACAACATCATGACTGTAGCTTATATCAATCATCAAGGAGGAACACGGAGTTCTCTAGCGATGATGGAGGTAACCAAAATAATCCGATGGGCGGAGGATCACTCTTGCCATCTCTCAGCAATCCATATCCCAGGAGTAGAGAACTGGGAGGCGGATTTCCTAAGTCGTAAGACTTTTCATCCGGGGGAGTGGGAGCTCCATCCGGAGGTATTTGCCCAGCTGACTCAGCTATGGGGCACACCAGAATTGGATCTGATGGCGTCCCGACAGAATGCCAAACTTCCTTGTTATGGGTCCAGGTCCCGTGATCCCCAGGCGGTACTGATAGATGCTCTAGCAGTGCCCTGATCCTTCAATCTGGCCTATGTATTTCCACCGTTTCCTCTCCTCCCCTGTCTGGTTGCCAGAATCAAGCAGGAGAGGGCTTCGGTGATTCTGATAGCACCTGCGTGGCCACGCAGGACTTGGTATGCAGACCTAGTGGACATGTCATCAGTTCCACCGTGGTCTCTGCCAATGAGGCAGGACCTTCTAATCCAAGGTCCATTCACGCATCCAAATGTAATTTCTCTGCGTCTGACTTCTTGGAGATTGAACGCCAGATTCTATCAAAGCGTGGTTTCTCTGAGTCGGTCATTGATACCCTGATTCAAGCTAGAAAGCCTGTCACCAGGAAGATTTATCATAAGATTTGGCGCAAATATTTTTATTGGTGTGAATCCAAGGGTTACTCATGGAGTAAGATTAGGATTTCTAGAATATTGTCTTTTCTCCAAGAAGGATTGGAGAAGGGATTATCAGCTAGTTCGTTAAAAGGACAAATATCTGCTTTGTCTATTCTTTTACACAAACGTCTGGCAGATGTCCCAGACGTTCAAGCATTTAGTCAGGCCTTGGTCAGGATCAAGCCTGTATTTAAACCTGTTGCGGTGGTGGGTTGTAAATGTTGGGGGGGGGGATTGTATGTTTTTTTTTACAGGCAAAAGAGCAGAATTCTTTGGGGCATGCCCCGCAAAAGACCTTTTTAAGGGCTGGTAAGGTAAAAGAGCTTTTCAATTTTTATTTTAGAATAGGGTAGGGCATTTTTTTCTTATTTTAGGGGCTTTGTTATTTTATTAGGGGGCTTAGAGTAGGTGTAATTAGCTTAAAATTGTTGTAATATTTTTATAATGTTTGTAAATTATTTTTTTATTTTTTGTAACTTAGTTCTTTTTTTATTTTTTGTACTTTAGTTAGTTTATTTAATTGTATTTATTTGTAGGTATTTGTATGTAATTAATTTATTGATAGTGTAGTGTTAGGTTTAATTGTAGATAATTGTAGGTATTGTATTTAATTTATTGATAGTGTAGTGTTAGGTTTAATTGTAACTTAGGTTAGGATTTATTTTACAGGTAATTTTGTAATTATTTTAACTAGGTAGCTATTAAATAGTTATTAACTATTTAATAGCTATTGTACCTGGTTAAAATAAATACAAAGTTGCCTGTAAAATAAATATTAATCATAAAATAGCTACAATATAATTATAATTTATATTGCAGCTATATTAGGGTTTATTTTACAGGTAAGTATTTAGCTTTAAATAGGAATAATTTATTTAATAAGAAATAATTTATTTAGTTAGATAAAAATTATATTTAATTTAGGGGGGTGTTAGTGTTAGAGTTAGACTTAGCTTTAGGGGTTAATACATTTATTAGAGTAGCGGTGAGGTCCGGTCGGCAGATTAGGGGTTAATACTTGAAGTTAGGTGTCGGTGATGTTAAGGAGGGCAGATTAAGGGTTAATGCTATTTATTATAGGGTTATTGAGGCGGGAGTGAGGTGGATTAGGGGTTAATAACTTTATTATAGTAGCGGTGAGGTCCAGTCGGCAGATTAGGGGTTAATAATTGTAGGTAGGTGGCGGCGACGTTGGGGGTGGCAGATTAGGGGTTAATAAATATAATATAGGGGTCGGCGGTGTTAGGGGCAGCAGATTAGGGGTACATAGGGATAACGTAGGTTGCGGCGGTGTACGGAGCGGCAGATTAGGGCTTAATAGTATAATGCAGGGGTCAGCGATAGCAGGGGTGGCATATTAGGGGTTAATAAGTGTAAGGTTAGGGGTGTTTAGACTCTGGGTACATGTTAGGGTGTTAGGTGCAGACTTAGGAAGTGTTTCCCCATAGGAAACAATGGGGCTGCGTTAGGAGCTGAACGCTGCTTTTTTGCAGGTATTAGATTTTTTCCCAGCTCAAACGGCCCCATTGTTTCCTATGGGGAATCGTGCACGAGCACGTTTTTGAAGCTGGCCACGTCTGTAAGCACCGCTTTTGGAGCCTAACGCAGCGCTTCTGTGAACTCTAAATACCAGCGGTATTTAAAAGGTGCGAGGCAAAAAAAGCATGCGTAGCTAACGCACCCCTTTGGCCGCAGAACTCTAAATCTAGGCGTTAAACTTTAATAATTGTAGGATTTAGATTGTCTCATAAAGGGCTGGTATACTCTGTGTGATGTCCACCACTGGGAGTCCCCTAATAAATGTAAACATACCAGTGTGTTTCCAATCCATGCACGCGGCTGCAAACAGCTTAAACACAGACAAAGGAAGATCCAAAGCAGCAGCACTTAAAATAAATTCTACTTTTTTAGAACTCAATAGAAAACAATTTCCATCTAAAGGGGAGGAGAGTCCACGGCTTCATTCATTACTAGTGGGAATTAAGAACCTGGCCACCAGGAAGAGGCAAGGACATCCCAACCAAAGGCTTAAATACCTCCCCCACTCCCCTCATCCCCCAATCATTCTTTGCCTTTCATCACAGGAGGTGGCAGAGAGGTGCCGGAATATCGGAGGTCTCTTATGAGAGGGGTTCTACCCTTCTCTATGGGACAGGAGTTTAAGTATCCCTTTTAGCTTCTCAACTTGAGGGCCTGGGTGAACGTTAGAGTCCGGAGATACAGGGGGAGTTTCCCTTTGTGACACCATCCCGACTCATATTAACAGCTCCTTTAGCAATTGGCGTTGACGAGTTTCGCAGATTGCTTTCTTCTCTCAAGTCCACGTCAAGAGCGCAGCTACTACTTGTCACACTTGATGGGCCATGTTCCTGTTCCACGGCATAGTTTCTGGTAAGATAATTTTATGTTTACATAATGATAACACAGAAGCAGGGCCACAGTGTGACGCCTTTTTCTTTATAAAATCAAGGGGTAATATTCCTATGAGGGGATTATTGAGCAGGGGGGGTTATGTACATGATAAGTTTATTATGTGATTGCTGCGTTATGAGCAAGGACACGGCTCTGGCATTTTTGTGGAACTGACAGGTTCTCTTCCAGGAGTTTTGCACAGGCTTTTCTTTTTTTTACGCGCTTTCTCATTAGCAGGGGTGGTCATCCTTGTGTCCTGGTGAAGCTTCTTCACTTCCGGTCTGATCTGCGACGGAGGAGACAAAGCGGTTTCTGAGTCCGGGTCGTAGGAGGTAGTGAGTGCCCCGGCCATTAGTGGTTATATAGGTGCCTGTTCTAGTTTTTTTTTTATAAAAGCTATGGAGGATTCTGACGCGTTAGAGGGTACTCCCTCTTTATCTAAGTCTTATACCTGTGTTTATTGTGAGGTTTTGGTAGACCAGCCTGCGCAATTGTGTTCCATATGCCTTGAGAAGGCTATGACTTCCAAACATAATAGAATGTCTAGCACTACTGAGCCGTCCACCTCTGAGGGGTCTCCGTCCTGTGAGGTGCATTCCCCATTTGCGTCCCCTATACCACATGCAGCGCCCCAGGGTCCGACTGTTACCCATTCGGATAAAATTGCTTGGCCGCCGGACTTTGCGGACCAGCTTAAAACGGCAAACGCTAAGGTAATCCATGCTTTGCCGCGTTCTGCTAAGAGCAAGCGTAGAGCTTATCATAGCGGCCCGGCCCAGGAGTTGTCTGTTGGACGCCCCAGAGGGGTGGTACGATGACGAGGCCCAATCCGACACGTTGGAGGAGGCCCTTTCGGGGTCGGAGTCCATGTCATCTAAGGAGGAACCCGGTTTTCGGTTTAAAATAGAAAGCGGAACAATCCAAGGGTGCCTGGAAGCCTGCTCAAGCTTGGAACAAGTCTAAGCAGCACAGGAAGCCTGCCGAGACTAAGTCCGCATGAAGGGGCGGCCCCCGACTGGTCTGCAGACCGTGTTTGGGGCAGATTGTCTCTGTTCTTAGACACCTGGTTGCAGGATGTTCTGGTCCCATGGGTTCTAGAGGTGGTCGACCAGGGCTACAGGATAGGGTTCAAGTCCTCTCCGCCCAGGGTCAGATTCCTTCTGTCAAACTTGTCTTCAAGGCCGGGAAAAAGAGAGGCCTTTCTGGGTTGTGTGTGGGATCTCTCCGCTCTAGGGGTTATCGCACCAGTACCACAGGCAGAAAGGGGTCTAGGGTATTACTCCAATTTGTTCATGGTCCCAAAGAAGGAGGGCACGTTCCGCCCGATTCTGGACCTCAAATGTTGAAACAAGTTCCTGTCCATTCCATCGTTCAAAATGGAAACGATCAGATCCATTCTGCCCCTAGTTCAAGAGGGGCAGCTAATGACCTCTATAGACTTAAAGGATGCCTACCTTCATGTTCCGATTCACTGTGACCATTTCAGGTTCCTCAGCTTTGCCTTTGTGGATCAGGATTTCCAGTTTGTGGCTCTTCCCTTCGGTCTGGCGACGGCCCGAGAGTCTTCACGAAGGTACTGGGGGCCCTTCTAGTAGTAGCCAGATCCCAGGGCATTGCGGTGGCTCCCTACCTGTACGACATTCTGGTTCAGGCGCCGTCATCCCATCTGGAAGAGGCCCACACCAGGGTCCTACTGCATTTTCTTCAATCTCACGGTTGGAAGATCAATCTCGAGAAGAGTTCTCTGGTTCCCAGTACCAGGGTGGAGTTTTTGGGCACAATCATAGACTCCGTGTCCATGAAGATCTTTCTCATGGACAAGCGACGCACAAAGATGGCGTCTACCTGTCTTGCCCTCCAGTCTACAGTGAGACCATCAGTAGCTCAGTGCATGGAGATGATTGAGCTCATGGTCTCCAGCATGGACATCATTCCATTCGGCAGGTTTCATCTCAGACCTCTTCAATTGTGCATGTTGAGACAGTGGAACAGCAATTATTCTGATCTGTTGCTGCCGATATACATGGATACGCGGACTCGGCTTTCCCTCTCCTGGTGCATCCGCCACCTGTCCATGGGGAAATCCTTCCTGAGACCGTCCTGGGAGATTGTTACCACGGACGCAAGTCTGGCGGGATGGGGAGCTGTTTGGGGTGCCAGGATGGCACAGGGGAAGTGGTGTCACTTAGAGTACCTTCTTCCAATAAATATTCTGGAGCTTTGAGCGATCTACAATGCTCTGAAGGTGTGGCCTCATCTGGGGGACTTCAGCTTTATCAGGTTCCAGATGGACAATATTACCTCAGTGGCTTACATCAACCACCAGGGGGGCACGAGGTGCTCCCTACCAATAAGGGAGGTGTCTCAGATCCTGGAGTGGGCAGAGACCCACAACTGTTCGCTCTCTGTGATCCACATCCCGGGTGTGGACAACTGGGAGGCGGATTTTCTCAGCAGGCAGTCTTTTCACCCGGGTGAATGGTCTCTTCACCCGAGGTGTTTGCGGAGGTCTGTCTCAGATGGGGGACACCAGAGATTGATCTCATGGCATCCAGATTGAACTGCAAGCTTCCCCGATACGGATCAAAGTCGAGGGACCCCCAGGCGGAGCTAATAGACGCATTGGCGATGCCTTGGGGGTTCAGTCTAGTATACATATTCCCTCCTTCCTAGTGAAGTGGCGCGTATAAAGCAGGAGAGCGCGTCCTCCATTCTGATTGCTCCTTCGTGGCCAAGGAGGACGTGGTTCACAGATCTGGTGGGGATGTCATCCTCTCCACCATGGAGGTTACCCTGTTGCAGGGATCTGCTGGAACAGGGTCCTTTTCAACATCAAAATCTCGATTCTCTGAGGCTGACTGCATGGAGATTGAACACTCAGTCTTGGCAAAAAAGGGGGTTTGCAGAGAATGTGATTAACACTCTGGTTCACTTGTTGCATCTATCATAAGGTGTGGAAGACTTACTTGTCCTGGTGTGAGACTCATGGCTACCCTTGGCACAGGGTGAGGGTATCCAGGATTTTGTCCTTTCTTCGAGAAGGATTGGAGAAGGGCTGCTAGTTCCCTAAAGGGGCAAATTTCGGCTTTATTTGTTCTGTTACACAGTAGACTCGCTAATCTCCCTGACATACAATCCTTTGTTCTGGCTCTATCTCGAATCAGGCCTGTCTTTAAGTAGTCTGCTCCCCCTTGGAAATTAAACTTGGTACTTAAGGTCCTGCAGAAGGTTCCGTTTGAACTTATGCATTCTCTTGACGTAAAAATTCTATCATGGAAGGTTTTCTTTCTGTTGGCCATTGCATCGGCACGCAGAGTTTCTGAGCTGGCGGCCTTGCTATCTGAGCCCCCTTATCTGGTGTTTCATGCAGATAAGGCTGTTCTTCGCACTGGTGTGGGGTTTCTCCTCGGTGGTGTCTAACCACAATATCAATCAGGAGATCAGGTTCCTTTTTTATGTCCTAATCCTTCTTCTCCTAAGGAGAGGTTACTTTATAATCTGGACGTGGTTCGTGCCTTGAAATTTTATCTTCAGGCCACAAAGGATTTCAGACGATTTGTCTTTTTGTTGTGTACTCAGGGAAGCGCAGGGCTACTGCTACTTCTTTGTCTTTTTGGCTGAGGAGCCTGATCCGCTTGGCCTATGAGACAGCAGGACATAAACCTCCTCAGAGGATTATGGCTCATTCCACTAGAGCGGTAGCTTCATCTTGGGCCTTCAATTATGAGGCTTCTATGGAGCAGATTTGCAAGGCGCCTACCTGGTCCTCCTTGCATACCTTCACTTAGTTTTACAAATTTGACGTGTTTGCTTCTGCGGAAGCGGTTTTTGGGAGAAAGGTTCTACAGGTTGTGGTGCTCTCAGATTAAGGGTCCACTTTTACCCTCCCGGTTTCATTCAGCATCCTCTAGAGTTTGGGTATATGTTCCCTCTAGTAATAAATGATGCCCTGGACTCTCCTCCCCTTTTAGATGGAAAACATAAATTATGCTTACCTGATCATTTTATTTCCATTGAGGGGAGGAGAGTCTATGGCCCCCGCCCGTATTTTCCGATGGGCGGACCTAAATTTAATATTCTCTTCTGGCACCATTTATACCCTAATATTTCTTCTACTGTTCCTTGTTCCCTCGGCAGAATGACTGGAGGATGAGGGGAGTAGGGGTGGTATTTAAGCCTTTGGCTGGGGTGTCTTTGCCTCCTCCTGGTGGCCAGGTTCTTAATTCCCACTTGTAATGAATGAAGCCATGGACTCTCCTCCCCTCGATGGAAATACAATTATCGGGTAAGCATAATTTATGTTTTTATTGCCCTAGAGTATAATTAATCATAAACTCCACCTCTTTATTTGTTAACGCCTTGTAGCTAAAATTCAGTTCTTATTAACGCACAGCTGCCCCCCAATAACTACTAGGGATGCAAATTTAGATCTTTTGTGAAGATCCGAATGAGGAAGTAAGCAGCAGCTTGTGCCCTTTGGATATTTTAATATCCTGATTAATTCCTGTAAAAGATTTACACACTAAGATATCTGCAAATATAGATCTTAGAGAGGGAATCTTTTACAAAAATCAATCCGGCTACAAAGAAACAGAAATAAACTTTTTACCACACTGAGGAGGCAGAGAAGCAGTTTTTTCCTGGATTGCTGAGGGACAACTATCTTAAAGGGACGCTTTTACTTACTATATATGTGTATATGTATGTGTATGTATATATATATATATATATATATGTATATATGTATATATATGTGTATATATATATATATATATATATATATATATATGTATATATATATATATATATATATGTGTGTGTATATATATGTACCGGTGTATATATATATATGTATATATATATGTGTGTATATATATATATATATATATATATATATATATGTATAGTAAAGGAGTGCTGTGGTTGCATTCTCACCAAAGGTTAACAACCGCCAGGGTGCTATCTCGAGTATGTGGTTGGTATGACTAGTATATGGTTGGTGAATCCTTATGATAGAAGTATAACAGCACCATATATAAGATCACATAGTTGGATATTTGGGCTGTTAGGGCTCGGCCTTTTGAGTAGTAACATTTGTTGCATTTTATATTTAGTATTTCACATTTGTAGTAGAATGTTTTATTCCCTTGTTGTATTTAACTGCGTGCATGTTAAATATGTTAGGTTTGTACACAGATATGTACACAGAGGTGTTTTTCTGGTCTTTAGGTCATTTTGCAGCGGTGGCTGACTACACATACTGTAAGAATATTGCTTCTGATCCTGTAGATCTTCTTATTGAGACATTAGACCATTGAGACATTAGACTATTAACTATCATTGCACACTTGTGATTAAGGTTACAGTCTGACAATATTGGATTTGTTTCCCACCCAGTTCTTTTTGCCTTTTAGTCCTTTTAGGTTTCTTTAGGACATGATTGTTTGGGTTTCGGGTTCTCCACTAATAGTGACCCTGTGCGTGAGAACCGCTCATGCTGTGTGTAAGATATGTTGGAGGTGTTCATTGAGACTTTTGTGGGTGGTCTTATGATGACGTTCACCTTTGGACAGTTAGGGTTGGTGAATCTGAGGCTAGCCATAGTGTCACAATTGTGCTTATAGGCACATATTAAAGATATTGTTTTTGTGATCGTGGCCCCGTTGAGCTTTTTAGGACATGATTTTCGTTAATGTGGGTTTCATACCAATAGTGTTTGAGTGCATTGGAATAACGGATACAGTCTATTCTAGGACGATGAAACAGTATGAGTACGACATGCCTAGGGGTGGTCTTACCATCACGTTCGCCTATCCACAACCTCAGTAGGGTAAGGGTGTTCTCGATTTGCATTTGGCAAGCCCTGTATTGTATGCTATTACGATGATTGGTGGAGAGGTGTGTATGCAAGGTCCAGTAAAGACTTTTCGGATGATTAGGTTTACACAGTTGAGTTTATAGGTTTTTTGGTGGGGAGTGGGGAGAACAACCTAGAGCAACTGCCAAGCTCTCAGTAATATATATAAGAAAAAATGGAAATTCTCCTCAGTTTATGCAAAATCTCATCAAAATTTATTCCATAACAGGAGCAGAAAAAGATACGACGATTCAGGGCCAATGCTTGGATTAAGGGGCATTAGCCAGAAACGTTGTGTCTTTTTCTGCTCCTGTTATGTTATGTCCCGTTTACACTGGTCTTACACTTACACATTCTACATTTTAGATGGATTGACATTCTATATGGATTGTTATTTTCACAGTATTTTGGATTTATTGGTTATTATGTATTTTGACAGTTTTGCACATGCTCTTTTGAGGCCTTTTGCACACACTGTTTTTTGATTGGGAGACTATGTAGGGGCACAACAGGTCTATTTAAGTTTGCATTGTACACCATTTGTTTGTCAGATGAAGGGGCTCTTTTACCCCCAAAACGTCACTTTAAATAAAACACCTGTTTACGTAGTTGACTGAAGTCCAGCGAGAGAGTATGAGAAGGTGCAATGTATATATTCTGTATTTTTTTTTACGAAGAAGGGTTTATGTTATCAGGAGGTGTAATATATAGTGATATCTTTTTTATAAAGAATACACTGAATGTTTTGATAGGGGTGGGCCATATGGGGGGTATGGCATAAATGGGGAGGGGAATAAGGGGGCGGGGCTGGGTTGAGGGGCCCCACAAATGTGTCTTGCTCAGGGCCCTGCAAATGCTAATGGTGGCCCTGGACCAGAGACACATGTTGTACTGAGGTGCAGTACTTATTTATCTTTTGGCTTTTGATGGAATGTCTTTTTTTAATTTTTTATTAAGGTACTAAAATCATACATCAGTTGTCAGGATAGACACAATAATACATACAAGATGATGCAATACAGGTAGACATTCAGTATATATCAAACAGAGCACCACAACAAACTTCCAAAAAAAGAAAAAAAGATCAGTATCTCCTTTCTGTACTGATGCAAATATCCTATTCAGTTAATTGAATGTAGACTCAGAACCGTACCTTACTTTTAACATAAAATCACACCTTTAAACAACATGGCTAATTCTTCTTAGCTGTAACAAAACAGTTGTCGACAAAAACATATATACTAGCCCTTTATAACAAGCTAGAATGATACTCTGCAGTACCACATAAACTGATATACTTATTTCCTCATATCTCTGTCAATGCTTGGGATGTAGAAGTGTAATTCTCTATTGCAATTGTTCTCATCCCACTGTACCTCTTAAAATATGTGAAGTGAACACTTGTATTTGTTGAACTGAGATGTTTAGGGTATAGAAGGGTAAATCTCTATTATAATTGTTCTCATCTCCCTGTACACCTGAAAGTCTCTAAAGTGATCACTTGCACTTGTTAAGCTGAAATGAGATGGGTCTCTAACCTCTATAGATAATAGTATTCATCAGCGATGTATCACTATGTCATGAATCAAAATGTATCTCAAAATAGCGGACCAAAGCCGCTTAATGTAATTCCGAGTCTAAGTATTGGGTGTGCAGTAACCACCTATTCGAAAGATAATTATTGTGTCACTAAGTATATTGTTAGGTGTGGGTATGTGGCGGGAAGGGGGGCGGAGATTAATAATAGGAGAAGCAGGATGGAGAATGTTCCTATACTTGTCTGGGATTTAAAGTATATATAGATGGGATTGAAAATATATATCTATGTACATATACCTATATATGTTCCAATTAATAACTATGTATTTAGGCGAGTAGTAATTTGCTGAATCTAATATGAAGTGGTAAGATAAGATACCCTAGAACCTCTGGAGGGCACCAATAGAGGCTAATACTACATAGCTTTAAAGGGGACTCAGGTAACAACCTTTACAGGGTAAACTTAATTATATATTAACAAGCATTGGCTCTAGATTAGGCTAGTAAAATAGAGCTGAGAAGACATTAAGCTTTCATACTTGGACAGGTAAACAGGGACGCCCACTATGTGCATTGTGAGCCATGTCCAGTAATATCACTGCAGAGACATCTCAGGGTTTTAATTTGTCTGAAGTGCAATACTTAAATCTAACATAAAGCTTCTCCTGAGAGATTAGATGAATTCTGGAACCTCCACCATACTCAGTTTTTAGGCACCTAGGTGTTGTATACTCAATGCGCTCCTGGATTCACTGCTATATATACAAAATTAAGATGTAACTAAATACAAGGAGCCCTCAAACTGACCATTGGAAACCAATATATGCCTAGCTTCTTATAGTAACATGTTGGTATGGATTAGCTAAAAGTGAGCTTATAAGTGTACAACTTAAGCCAAATCATTATATCCAAGAGCT
Source organism: Bombina bombina (assembly GCF_027579735.1). NCBI lineage: Eukaryota > Metazoa > Chordata > Amphibia > Anura > Bombinatoridae > Bombina > Bombina bombina. The sequence goes on along the minus strand of NC_069502.1, from coordinate 547,169,825 downwards.
TAAGTAAGAGAATGGTACTATAGGCGATCCCATGAATAGCCCCCAAACCTATGGTTAGCCACAAAAGTGACGAGGTGTACAGGGATGTAAAATGGCCACAAGTAGACTCAATTGTGCTGTGTTTCTGCAGTTAAATTAAGCAGAAAGTTCTGAGCTTTAAGATTAGTTAAACTGGTACACTTGAAAAGCTGCCATTATCTGCATCTATCCTATACCAAGATTAACTTCTATTTAGTAGTGATGTGGAGATAATGATGTATTTAGCCCATATACTAGAAGACTATTTGTGAAGTTACAATGCTGCTATATATGGTAGATCAACGGAACATACATTGTAAACATACAATACCACAGCACATATCTAAATACAAATGCCCCATTAGACTCGTTAGTAGACCTGCTAAATCATGCTTATTATAACAGATTTCAAGTTTTTTAAGCAGTTCTCACTCAACGTAAGGGATTTCTTTTTAACATTAGTTTTAACAGTATAACATATATTGTCACATGCATCACATCTTACTATGTATATAGCTTTTGTAGATATACTTCAGCATTACCATTTTACACTATATTATTAAATATTGTTACAGAGAACTACATTGCATGTTTAGTACCACCCTGAAAGGTTTTCTGTTTGTATGGAATATTTTTCCACATTGAATAATTGTCAAAATGCCAAGATAAAAGGTTGCAATATTTTTTTTTCACATCCTGTGGGAAACACTGATTTAATTGGAATGCATTTAGGTTAGGACGTCTAATAGTTAACTGCAAGTAAGCTCAAAAGAATATTTAAATGAGCTTTGAAATGGATTAAATTCACAGCTGTGTAAGTCTTGACTCATTTTCCAAATGGTTGGCTGAGTTTGGTTTGGCCCAACCTAGGTTTAAGTAAGTGTAAACATAGTTTGGTTATTTCAGCTTCATGGCATAGGGAAGGGCCAACTAACAGATCTCTGTTTGGCACAGCACTTAGATAAAATACATTTGGGAAGCTACTGCACCCTTAGAATTACTGGAAAATGCTATTATCTTGCAATACATTCAAATCCAATTTTTCCCTCATATTTGAATTTTTTATTATACAGCATTCTCACTGGGTCTTTTCAGTTTTAAATCACATACCTAACCAATATAAATCAAAGCTATTAAATGCAGGCTGATGCTTATTGTGTGTGGTTTTATCATTCTATTTATAAACAGATATTTTCTGTTTGGAATTATGTAAAGGGATTTATATAAGACTGAAACTCTTAACTGTATTTTGTTGTACAGTATGTTTTTTTTAGCAGCCTCAAATTCTCACTAATAGCGTTGTTTATTCTTCATTCTTCACTAAGGTGACCAGATTTTTAAAATTAACCCCTTAATGACCGGACCATTTTTCAATTTTCTTACCCTTAATGACAATGGCTATTTTTACATTTCTGCAGTGTTTGTGTTTAGCTGTAATTTTCCTCTTACTCATTTACTGTACCCACACATACTATATACCGTTTTTCTCGCCATTAAATGGACTTTCTAAAGATACCATTATTTTCATCATGTCTTATAATTTACTAAAAAAATAAATAATAAAATATGAGGAAAAAATGGAAAAAAACACACTTTTTCTAACTTTGACCCCCAAAATCTGTTACACATCTACAATCACCAAAAAACACCCATGCTAAATAGTTTCTAAATTTTGTCCTGAGAAATACCCAATGTTTACATGTTCTTAGCTTTTTTGCAATTTATGGGGCAATAAATACAAGTAGCACTTTGCTATTTCCAAACCACTTTTTTTCAAAATTAGCGCTAGTTACATTGGAACCCTGATACCTGAATATCCCTTGACATGTATATATATATTTTTTTTTTAGAAGACAACCCAAAGTATTGATCTAGGCCCATTTTGGTATATTTCATGCCACCATTTTACCGCCAAATGCGATAAAAAAAAAAAAGTTCACTTTTTCACAAAATTTGTCACAAACTTTAGGTTTCCCACTGAAATTATTTACAAACAGCTTATGCAATTATGGCACAAATGGTTGTAAATGCTTCTCTGGGATCCCCTTTTTTCAGAAATAACAGACTTATATGGCTTTGGGGTTGCTTTTTGGTAATTAGAAGGCCGCTAAATGCCGCTGCGCACCACACGTGTTTTATGCCCAGGAGTAAAGGGGTTAATTAGGGAGCTTGTAGGGTTAATTTTAGCTTTAGTGTAGTGTAGTAGACAACCCCAAGTATTGATCTAGGCCCATTTTGGTATATTTTATGCCACCATTTCACCGCCAAATGCGAGCAAATAAAAAAAAAACTTTACATTTTTCACAATTTTAGGTTTCTCACTGAAATTATTTACAAACAGCTTGTGCTATTATGGAAAAATTTTTTGTTAAAGCTTCTCTGGGATCCCCTTTGTTCAGAAATAGCAGACTTATATGGCTTTGGCGTTGCTTTTTGGTAATTGGAAGGCCGCTAAATGCTGCTGCGCACCACACGTTAATTATTCCCAGCAGTGAAGGGGTTAAATTAGGCATGCACGCTCCCTCACACCCGGACAACGGCACCATCGCTACCGGTGCAGAGAGGGCCACAGAGTGGCTCTCTCTGCATCGGAGGCTTGTAAAGTGGTATTGCAGGATGCCTCCATATCGAGGCATCACTGCAATACCCTCAGAGCTGCTGTTAGCGATTGTGATCGCTTCCAGCACTCTGTTAGACAACTGACGTACCAGGTACGTCTATTGTCATTAACTGTTAGTTTTTGCATGACGTACCTGGTACGTCAGTTGTCATTAAGGAGTTAAATCCGGGGACATTTTTTTTTATTGACAAATGGTAAAAAACTATTTATTATAAGAACAGCACAGAGGTGTCAGATTAAAAATCCCTTTATTTTAGAACATGGGGATCAAACAATGAACACAACGTTTCGGGGCGGTCCCCTTAATCATGTGATATATATAAATATATATAACACAGAAGGGGACTGCACTCTCATACCGGACCGGGTACACATCCCATGACCTTGTAACATGCTCAGCCCTGGGTGCTCACGGGCACTCACACGAAACTGTGCTGTCCCCAGAGTCACAGGCAGTTAACCTCAGACAGGTCTGGGTACAAGAACCATAGAGAAATTACAAAACAAATTAATACAACACACAGAGAAAGTCCAGCACTCACTTACAAGCTCTCAGCTAAGATTTAAAAGCAAAAATGGAAAGGTTAGTTACCGCATTTGGCCAAATGGGACAAGCCCTGGTACCACATCAAGGTCCTTTCCAATACCTGGGACCCTAAAAAACCATACAATGCAAGCTCTCAAATCCAAACAAACTGGGAACAAGGGAAGGGTGCACAGGCTTATGTAATCACCCTAGACACATACAAAACACGGAAGGAGACTACACTCTCATACCGGACCGGGTACACATCCTATGACCCTGTAACATGCTCAGCCCTGGGTGCTCACGGTCACTCACAGGAAGCTGTGCTGTCCCCAGAGTCACAGGCAGTTAACCCCAGACAGGTCTGGGTGCAATAACCATAGGGAAATTACAAAACAAATGAATACAACACACAGAGAAAGTCCAGCACTCACAAGCTCTTAGCTAAGATTTAAAAGCAAAAATGGAAAGGTTAGTCACCGCATTTGGCCAAATGGGACAAGCCCAGGTACCACATCAAGGTCCTTTTCAATACCTGTGACCCTAAAACAGCCACACAATGCAAGCTCTCGAATCCAAACAAACTGGGAACAAGGGAAGGGTGCACAGGTTTATGTAATCACCCTAGACGTATACAAAACATGGAAGGGGACTGCACTCTCATACCGGACCAGGTACACATCCCATGACCCTGTAACATGCTCAGCCCTGGGTGCTCACGGGCACTCACAGGAAGCTGTGCTCTCCCCAGAGTCACAGGCAGTTAGCCCCAGACAGGTCTGGGTGCAAGAACCATAGGGAAATTACAAAACAAATGAATACAACACACAGAGAAAGTCCAGCACTCACTTACAAGCTCTCAGCTAAGATTTAAAAGCAAAAATGGAAAGGTTAGTTACCGCATTTGGCCAAATCGGACAAGCCCAGGTACCACATCAAGGTCCTTTCCAATACCTGGGACCCTAAAACAGCCACACAATGCAAGCTCTCAAATCCAAACAAACTGGGAACAAGGGAAGGGTGCACAGTGTTCCCAGTTTGTTTGGATTATTTTATTACAAAGAGAGGCCAGATGGATCTCTGAACTAGACACAGTCCACCCCAGGGGCTTGAATACACACCTGTCTCTGTCCTGTTTCTTGTAAAATAAGTTATCTGAAACTTAATAAGCTGAATTTTTTATTATATTATTAGAGTGGACTCTTGTACCACTAATGGAGGGGATATAGTAGTTAGTTTATAAATCAGTTATAATAGTTATTTGTAAATATGTTTGTTACCCTGTAATCCTAACAATTTTTCCTGTGATGCACATGTGAGTATAGTATTCTAATGTATTAATGCTTTATTTTAGGTAGAAAAAATGAAAATGCCAGTAATCAGTTAAGTGAACTGAATTCAGATTCTACCTTAAGAAAATCAGATAATCACAGGGTCATAGAGCATCACCTGAGTGAGTGGGGGAGTGGTTTAACAGGATATAAATATTGTGTTAGTTTGCATTGTATGTTACCTTGACAAAGGCCTAGGTTGGGGCCGAAACGTTGGAAAATAAATGTTGAAAAACCTATGAAAAATAGAGAAGAGTCTTTCTTGTATACCTATATTCATTTGTGACTCAGGCTCTAAGAAGTTATGCTAGAGTGCTAACCTTGCATGGAAACATATATATATATATATATACGTTTTTATTTCTCACACTTTATCTCACACACACAAGCATACATATATACAAATACATAAGCATACACACACACAAGCATACATATATACACACATACACAAACAAGCATACATATACACACATACACACACAAGCATACATATACACACACATAAGCATACATATACACACATGCACATACACACACACACACAAGCATACATATAAACACACACACATGCACATACACACACACACAAGCATACATATACACACATGCACATACACACACAAGCATACATATAGACACATGCACATACACACATAAGCATACATATAGACACATGCACACACAAGCATTCATATACACACATGCACCTACACACATACAAGCATACATATATACACATACATACATACATACATACATACACACAAGCATACATATGCACACACACATACATATACACACATATACACAGACACAAGCATACATATACACTCACAAGCCTACATACACACACACAGATATATATGCACATACACACAAGCATAAATATACACACATGCACATACACACATGCACATCCCTTCCGTATTTTATATATATATATATATATGTGTGTGTGTGTGTGTGTGTGTGTGTGTATATGTATGTGTATATATACAGTATATATATATATATATATATATATATATATATATATATATATATATATATATATATATATATATATATATATATACACACACAGTGGGGCAAAAAAGTATTTAGTCAGCCACCAATTGTGCAAGTTCTCCCACTTAAGAAGATGAGAGAGGCCTGTAATTTTCATCATAGGTATACCTCAACTATGAGAGACAAAATGTGGAAACAAATCCAGACAATCACATTGTCTGATTTGGAAATAATTTATTTGCATATTATGGTGGAAAATAAGTATTTGGTCACCTACAAACAACCAAGATTTCTGGCTCTCACAGACCTGTATCTTCTTCTTTAAGAGGCTTCTCTGTCCTCCACTCATTACCTGTATTAATGGCACCTGTTTGAACTTGTTATCAGTATAAAAGACACCTGTCCACAACCTCAAACAGTCACACTCCAAACACCACTATGGTGAAGACCAAAGAGCTGTCGAAGGACACCAGAAACAAAATTGTAGCCCTGCACCAGGCTGGGAAGACTTAATCTGCAATAGGCAAGCAGCTTGGTGTGAAGAAATCAACTGTGGGAGCAATAATTAGAAAATGGAAGACATACAAGACCACTGATAATCTCCCTCAATCTGGGGCTCCACGCAAGATCTCACCCCATGGGGTCAAAATGATCACAAGAACGGTGAGCAAACATCCTAGAACCACACGGAGGGACCTAGTGAATGACCTGCAGAGAGCTGGGACCAACGTAACAAAGGCTACCATCAGTAACACACTACTCCAACAGGGACTCAGATCCTGCAGTGCCAGACGTGTCCCCCTGCTTAAGCCAGTACATGTCCGGGGCCCATCTGAAGTATGCTAGAGAGCATTTGGATGATCCAGAAGCGGATTGGGAGAATGTCATATGGTCAGATGAAACCAAAGTAGAACTGTTTGGTAGAAACACAACTCGTCGTGTTTGGAGGAGAGAGAATGCTGAGTTGCAACCAAAGGACACCATACCTACTGTGAAGCATGGGGGTGGCAACATCATGCTTTGGGGCTGTTTCTCTGCAACGTGAACAGGACGACTGATCCGTGTACATGAAAGAATGAATGGGGCCATGTATCATGAGATTTTGAGTGCAAACCTCCTTCCATCAGCAAGGGCATTGAAGATGAAACATGGCTGGGTCTTTAAGCATGACAACGATCCCAAACACACCACCAGGACAACGAAGGAGTGGCTTTGTAAGAAGCATTTCAAGGTCCTGGAGTGGCCTAGCCAGTCTCCAGATCTCAACCCCATAGAAAACCTTTGGAGGGAGTTGAAAGTCTGAGTTGCCCAGCAACAGCCCCAAAACAACCCTGCTCTAGAGGAGATCTGCATGCAGGAATTGGCCAACATACCAGCAACAGTGTGTGACAACCTTGTGAATACTTACAGAAAACGTTTTACCTCTGTCATTGCCAACAAAGGATATATAACAAAGTATTGAGATGAACTTTTGATATTGACCAAATACTTATTTTCCACCATAATTTGCAAATAAATTCTTTCCAAATCAGACAATGTGATTGTCTGGATTTGTTTCCATATTTTGTCTCTCATATTTGAGGTGTACCTATGATGAAAATTACAGGCCTCTCTCATCTTCTTAAGTGGGAGAACTTGCACAATTGGTGGCTGACTAAATACTTTTTTGCCCCATTGTATATGTATGTGTGTGTGTATATATATATATATATATATATGCCTGTCAGTGGGGTGCCTCCATTAAATGAGTTACACGTTGCAATGAGGCTATCCAGCCACAGTACTGTAGTATTCAAATATGACTGTTACTGTGTATTCAATCACTGTGACAGATAGTCAAAGTTATTGTATATATAAAATGGAGCCTAGATACTGGCATGCTGGTATCAAGCTCAATTGGCAATCACCCGATGCTTCACGAGTGTAGCAGTCCAGTGATGCCCTTGTAGTATGTGGCCTATATTTGTTATGAATTATTTGGAAACCTATGCATATGGGTTATTCCTAAAATCATAATGAATCTATTTTTAGATATTTTTCTTTAAATACACTAGTTTTGTAGAAATGGTTGCTTTTTTTTCTTTTAATTTTTCCTAATTTTTCAGTATTAAATTTGTTTTTCTTGTTATTTTATGTACCAATATAGAGAATCAGAAGTAAGCTCTGTTTATTAAAAACATGGTTTATTATATGTATGGGTGCACGTATAAAGAGAGCGGATAATTAGAGAAGGGTCCAACTGCAGAGTGGAGCTCCACTCTAGACAGGAAACATGTGACCTCCACTCAAAGCTTTTTTTTTTTTTTTTAATCAACTTTAATGTAACAAACAAGCTATAGACTGTGACAATGATTATGAAAACGAAACATTTTGTAGCTTTCTTGCTCTTCTTTCACAGTGTTTTATGCAGATTGTGATTTATAAGGTAACCACTGTGAGTGAACATTAACCCCTTAGTGACCAGAACATTGTTACCATTTCTTTCCCTTAAGGCAGTGTTTTTCAACCAGTGTGCCGTGAGAGATCCTCAGGTGTGCCACGGCAGACTGACAACAGTGTGACATATTTTTTAAACTTTGCTTGTTTTTTACTCCCAGTGCAGGGGTAGTTTGTAGGAGGCATGGCACAACAGCACAATACATACAGTATGTGTGTGTTTGTGTGTATGTGTATATATATATATGCTGTATTAGGCTACAATGTGTGATTTTTTTTTTAAATTTGGGATGGTGGTGTGCCACAGGATTTTTTAATGTAAAAAAGTGTGCCCCGGCAAAAAAAAAGGTTAAAAATCACTGCCTTAAGGAACCAAGGCTATTTTTACATTTCTGCGGTGTTTGTGTTTAGCTGTAATTTTCCTCTTACTCATTTACTGTACCCACACACATTATATACCGTTTTTCTCACTATTAAATGTACTTTCTAAAGATACCATTATTTTCATCATATCTTATAATTTACTATAATTTTTTTTATAAAATATGATGAAAAAATGTAAACAAAACACACTTTTTCTAACTTTGACCCCCAAAATCTGTTACACATCTACAACCACCAAAAAACACCCATGCTAAATAGTTTCTAAATTTTGTCCTGAGTTTAGAAATACCCAATGTTTACATGTTCTTTGCTTTTTTTGTAAACTATAGGGCCATAAATACAAGTAGCACTTTGCTATTTCCAAACCACTTTTTTTCAAAATTAGCGCTAGTTACATTGGAACCCTGATATCTGTCAGGAATCCCTGAATATCCCTTTACATGTATATATTTTTTTTTAGAAGACAACCCAAAGTATTGATCTAGGCCCATTTTGGTATATTTCATGCCACCATTTCACCGCCAAATGCAATCAAATAAGAAAAAAATGTTTATTTTTTCACAAAATTTATTTTTCTCACAGAAATTAATTACAAACAGCTTGTGTAATTATGGCACAAATGGTTGTAAATGCTTCTCTGGGAAACCCTTTGTTCAGAAATAGCAGACATATATGGCTTTGGCATTGCTTTTTTGTAATTAGAAATCCGGTGCACCACACTTGTATTATGCTGTGCACCACACTTGTATTATGCCCAGTATTGACGGAATTAATTCAGTAGCTTATAGTGAGTTTGTAGGGTTAATTTTAGCTTTAGTGTAATAGACAACCCAAAGTATTGATCTAGGCCCATCTTGGTATATTTCATTTCACCGCCAAATGCAATAAAATACAAAAAAATTGTTCACTTTTTCACAAACTTTAGGTTTCTCACTGCAATTATTTACAATCAACTTGTGCAATTATGGCACAAATGGTTGTAAATGCTTCTCTGGGATACCCTTTGTTCAGAAATAGCAGACTTATATGGCTTTGGGATTGCTTTTTGGTAGTTAGAAGGCCGCTAAATGCTGCTGCGCACCACACTTGTATTATGCCCAGCAGTGAAGGTGTTAATTCATTAGCTTGTAGGGAGCTTGTACATTTAATTTTCGCTTTAGTGTAGTAGACAACCCAAAGTATTGATCTAGGCCCATTTTGCTATATTTCATGCTACCCTTTCAGCGCCAGATGCGATCAAATAAAAAAATTTTTTACTTTTTCACAAACTTTGGGTTTATCACTGAAATTATTTACAAACAGCTTGTGCAATTATAGCACAAATGGTTGTAAATGCTTCTCTGGGATCCCCTTTGTTCAGAAATAGCAGACATTTATGGCTTTGGGATTGCTTTTTGGTAATTAGAAGGCCGCTAAATGCTGCTGCGCACCACACTTGTATTATGCCCAGCAGTGAAGGTGTTAATTCATTAGCTTGTAGGGGGCTTGTACGTTTAATTTTCGCTTTAGTGTAGTAGACAACCCAAAGTATTGATCTAGGCCCATTTTGCTATATTTCATGCTACCATTTCACTGCCAAATGCGATCAAATAAAAACTTTTTTTTACTTTTTCACAAACTTTGGGTTTATCATTATTTACAAACAGCTTGTGCAATTATAGCACAAATGGTTGTAAATGCTTCTCTGGGATCTCCTTTGTTCAGACTCCCCCCCCAAACAGCTCTCTAACCCCCCCTTCTACCTTTTAGCGTACATGTTATGTACTTTCAGCTGTCTGCCAGTAGCCATTTTACTATATTTATTTGCTTTTATTTTTTTATATATAGTAGATATATAAAATAAAATCTGTAGTGTATTTGCCCACCCTCATTCCCCTACCACTCTACCCTCTCCCAGTTTTTTTTACTAATCTATTATCCCCCTCTCCCTCCTTCCAGCTTCCAACTTTTTCCGTAGTATAAGCGTTCCCACCCGCTCCTGTCCCTCTCACACACCCTATTGCCTTCTTCCTCCTCCCTCCAGTGATGGGCCACCCACCTGCCTCCCTCCTATCCTTCGCACACCACCAATGATCGGCACCATCACTGGCCCTCTCTGCAATGGTTGCTTAGAAAATGGTAATGCACTATGCCTCAATATTGAGGTATTGCTGCAATCTGTGTCCCTTTCCGTATTGTGCAGCGGTGGTGCCAATCGGTGGCGTGGGAGGGTAAGGAGGGAGGCAGGTGGGAGCCCCATCGCTGGAGGGGCTGGAGAGGCTGGGACCACTGCGCTGCATAAAAAAAATATGTTAAGATAGGGATAGAGGGATAGTGATAGATGGATAGAGATAAATGGATATAGGTATAGGGAGATAGGGATAGCGATAGAGGAATAGAGATAGAGGGATAGATGGATAGAGATAAATGGATATAGGTATAGGGAGATAGGGATAGCGATAGAGGGATAGAGATAGAGGAATAGAGATAGAGGGATAGATGGACACAGCAATAGAGGGATAGAGGGATATATAGATAGTGATAGAGATAGAGGGATTGGTGATAGATATAGACGGGAGTGGGTGGTACCTCTGCGCTGCAGAAAATTAGATGTTGAAAGTGGCAGGGAGGGTGAACGAGGGAGGAAGGTTCTTGGAGGGAGAGGTGGGTAAATAATGGAGTGGTTAGTAAGTTGGACACATTTTTGACCGTCTACACGGACTTTAACACTAGTATTGCAATAAACAGATAGCAAATGTGGAACAAATTTGGTTATGTTTTCAAAAAGTAACTGTTATTTTAAAAAGAGTTAAAATCCTTTGAGCCACTTATTTATTTGTGGATGTATACACGGCATGAACCCCATCCTAGGACAGACATGTTATCAGACTTGCCCAACGCTCTTTATGGAAAACATTAGTGACAACCTTGCTACTTCATATATTTTACCTTTTATGAATAATAAACTGTTATTTTAAAAGGGTTAAAATCCTTTTGGGTCACTCATTTCTGTGATGATAAATACTCGGCATGAACTTCATCATAGAATAGACAAATATTTTCAGCATGGCCCAATGCAAACAATCTGGTGCCAACTTTGCCACTTCATATATTTTATCTTATCTTATTAAGTAAAGGTATTTAAAAAGGGTTAAAATCATTTGGCCCACTAATTTATGTGTGGATATATACAGGGCATGAACCCCATTATAGAATAGACATGTTATCAACCTGGCCCAACGCTTTTTATAGCAAAACAATTGCAGACAACCTTGCCATTTCATATATTTTACCTTTTCTAAATAAGTAATTGGTATTTAAAAACTTATAAAATCCTTTGGAACGCTCATTAATGTGTGCTTATATACATGGCATAAGCCTCTATAGGATATACATGTTTTCAGCCTGTCACAATGCTTTTTATATCAAACAATCTGGTGCCAACCTTGCCACTTCATATATTTTACCTTTTCTGAATAAGTAAATGGTATTTTAAGTGTTAAAATCCTTTTGGTCACTTATTTCTGTGATGATATATACTCGACATGAACATCTTCATAGAATATACATATTTTCAATGCTTATTATAGCAATTTTTTTGTGCCAACTTGGCCACTTCATATATTTTATCTTTTCTGAATAAGTAACTGGTATTTAAACTGGTATTTAAAAAGGGTTGAAATCCGATGAGTCACTCATTTCTGTGTGCATATATACAGGGCATGAACCACTTCATATTTTTAAGTTCTAAGCCTGACCCAATGCTTTATATGGCAAACAAACTTGTGCCAACCTTGCCACTGAATATATTTTAGTCTTTTTTAAAAGTAACTTGTATTTAAAAAGGTTTAAAATTATTTGCGACACTCATTTCTGTGTGGATATATGTTTTAAGCCTGAACCAACGCTTTATATGGCAAACAAACTTGTGCCAAACTGGAGCTCCACTCAAGATAGGAAACATTTGACCTCCACTCAATATATATATTTTTTTTAAATGGACTTTAACGTAACAATCAATAGACACAATAATTCAGAAAACTAAATATTTTGCTTTCCTGTTCTTAATGTTCATTCACAGTGGTTTATGCTGATTGTTATTAATAAGGTTAAATAAGCACATTCTTTACATTAACATATGTTCTGTTAGGGCAAAAGTATAAGCAAAAGCAATGATTATTGTAAGTTATAAATAGATCATCTCCGTAAATCACACCTGGCTGCCATCAGGGGGTTACAGGGGTGACTCCTGTCAGGGGCCAAATGGGCCAGGGTGCCCCATGAGGCAAGAACAACTATTATTTTCTTTAAACAATTTTGGCAGCCACCAGAGGGTACTACAGCAGAGTGCAACTGAGTGTGGTCAATTTTATTAAAAAAAATGAGTAAAGCATTAGCATTTGAGAGTGCACTAAACCACTATGCGTAGTGAGACAGACTTGGCACTTAAAAGGATACTAAACACAATTTTTTTCATTCTAGAATCAGATAGAGCATGCAATTTTAAGCAGCTTTTTAATTTACTTCTATTATCAAATTTTCTTCGTTCTCTTCCTATATTTATCTGAAAAAGAAGAAATAAAAGCGTTTGAGCCGGCCCATGTTAGTTTGAGAACCTGGGTTACGCTTACTTATTGGATGGCTAAATGCAGGCACCAATTAGCAAGCTATATCCAGGGTACTGAACAAAAAATAGTCATGCTCCAAAGCTTTCATTCCTAACTTTTCAAATAAAGATAGCAAGAGAACGAATAAAAAATTATAATAGGAATAAATTATAAAGCTGCTTAAAATTGCATGCTCTATCAGAATCATGAAAGAAAAAATGTGGGTCCAGTAGCCCTTTAAGTTTGTACAGTGTGTGTCTGAGTCAGATGGCAGAGCACTTTCATTTGCAGAGGAGGTAGGACTTACATAGTATTTTTTTTTTATTTATTTGTGGAATTTTGGGTTGTAACTTCAGTGTGGTAGTAGTATGGTGGGGACAGGGGTCCATAAAAAACATTATTTTTTTTAGCAATCTGCAGCAGTGTATTTATGATTATTTGACAATGCTGTAGAAATTCTATATTTAAAGCCATGCATAAAGGTTTCCTCCTTAATACACAAATGGTAGTTGCCCTTTTGAAAGATATTTTTTTTTTAGTAATATATACATTTTAACTACATTTCAGTTTACTGCCCCTTTATGCAAGGACTTTACAGATGCAAGGAGGCATTTTATCTATGATTTTTACATATGCATAAAAAGTTATACTTTCAAACTAAGATTTCTCAGTGTTTCAAATGCGTTAACTTTACACTGTTCAGTTTACACTACAGCTGACTTAATTTTGAAATACATACAAACGAGCCTAAATCATGCATTTAACCATATCTAATGGTATGAGACCTAGTGCCACGGCTTATGGTTCCACCAAGACCATATAGAGTACAGCATTTTCAAAATCCATAAGTACAGCTGACAGATGGGAACATGTTTACACCGTAATTGAAGTGTTGCTCTTGTTTGGGGGGACAAAACACAAACATATGTCAACCTTTTAAAAGTACTTTTCTTCATCTAGCCATCTACCGATAACATTAATCTACAATTTTGAATTCATAGAGTTTAATTTATGTTTGCACATTTGCAAATCTGATTGTTTAAAAAGTGATCTCTTAATTTCTGCAATTTTGTTATCATGCATGTCACACACTGTTTTGTTGTTGTTGTTTTTGTTGGTCTCTCTGTGAGAGTGTGTGCGTATGTCTTTGTGCTTTTTCTGTGTATGTCTGTGAGGGTGTGTGCGTATGTCTTTGTGCTTTTTCTATTTGTGTCCCTGTGAGGGTGTGTGTACGTATGTCTTTGTGTATTTCCTCTTGATGCCTCTGTGAGGGTGGATGTGTATGATTTTTTTTTTTATGTGGATGTCTCTTTGAGGGTGGGTGTGTGTATGTATGTATGTCTGCATTTTCTGTGGATGTCTCTCTGAGGGTGTGTGAGTATGTCTGTGTGTTTTCTTTGGTTGTCTCTGTGAGGGTGTGTGTATGTATGTGCAGTTTCTGTGGGTGTCTCTCTGAGAGTGTATGTCTCGCTGTTTTCTCTGGATGTCTCAGTGAGGGTGTGTGTGTGTCTCTATGTCTTTGTGTGTTTTATGTGGTTGTCTCTCTGTGTGTTGATGGGTATATTATGTTAGCGGGTGACTTGTAACCGACACATGAGGGCATTTTGAAACTCATATGATTGTCTGTAATACAACAAACAACACCCACAACTTCCTTTAACATGTTTCTTAGATAGACATATATGGACATTTTATGTTACTCCTCTAACTGCATTTCCTGTAGCCTCATGATGCGAGACTGCTATATAACTGCTGTGTATACTTACAGTACACGGAACTAGTGAGAAACACTCTCTGTGCTTGTGTGCTTTCTTGCTGTTCCCCGGAGCTCTGGAGAATCGTGTTCAATCAAGGTCAGAAACCATTTGAACTTATAACCCTAACCTTATACTATGAAAGCAGAAGCAACAATAGGCTACTGCTATATATATATACTGTTAACTATAATTATGTTGTACCTTCATACTTGTGATAGTGTGTTATTAAAGCACTGACTCAGAAATGGTGTTAATTATCTTATTTTTTTATTATTATCAATAATTTAAACAGAAACACACCACCACCCCTTGTCCATCAGTCATTTGTTGAACATGGCATTAACTTGGAGGCCCTCTTGGTCAAGACATGCCTGCAAAAACAACTCCATATCTTCTCTGTGCTGAAATACAAAGAGGAATGGCTCCCTTGCTTCTGGTTCTTCTCTTTGCATCACGTTATCTATGGCCTTCTGGCGGTCATCTTCATTCATTGACCCATAACTTGGCATGGTTATGCGCCCACAGAACAGTGCCTCATTCTTGACAACCCATTGTATAGCAATGTGTAGATCTTTAATGATTGCTGGCTCCTGTGTCAAGCACATGGGAGGAAACTTAGTGATAGTCAGAATCAAAACTGTTATTTTCATAATAAATAAAAAATCATTTAAGGGACACTCAAGTCAAAAACAAACTTTTATAAATCAGAAAGAACATGCAGTTTCCAATTTACTTCCATTATAAAATCTGCTTCGTTCTCTTGTTATCCTTTGCTGAAGGAACAACATTGCACTACTGGCAGCAAGATGAACACATATAGGCCGCGTTTGGGCAGCGCTCAGGAGCTAGTGGAGGCGCTTCACTTCCAGCTATAACGTGGCGCTAGGTGACGTCACAAGCAAGGGAGCTTAGAGAAAACGATCGCATGCGCAAAGGGATCTGCTGCATAATAATGGACTTTGCGCATGCGAACGTTTTAAAATAAGCTCCCTTGTAGCTGACTGTAAAAATGTTTAAATTGTGTCTCTCTTTATTAGTGGAGGATTATTTTTATTTTAGCTGTTTACACAACACCGTTGTTCGAGAATGGTTTCCCCTGCCTCTCGGCAAACATTGGAACTCTGACCCACCTCCATTCAGCTGTTCTCAGCTCAGCCCCTGTAGCTTATCCTGCCACATTAAGCTAATAATAGTACGGGTGCTGAGCTGAGACCAGCTGAATGGAGGTGGGTCAGAGTTCCAATGTTTGCAGAGAGGCAGGGGAAACCAGAGACACTGGGGATACAATTCTCAGCATAACACCGGATAAGCATGACAGCAGCATTTAGTACAGGGCTTACTTAACCTATCTCCAATTTGCCCTGTACTAAATGCTGCTGTCAGACTTATCCGCCTCACCTGTCCCTCCTCTGCTGCTTATAAAAACAAGGCAGCCTCCACAGCAAAACGTGTGTGGAGGCTGCCATGTTGCCAAGCGTCTGAGCTTGCTCTGAAAAGTGACAGCTTTTCCAGCGCGATGGAAGCACTGGGACTTACGTCATCAGAGCACTCAAAAACGCCAGGCATCTCACTTGCAAATGTGAGGAAAACGCTACAAGCGAGTCCCAGTTCGCTTGGAGCGCTGCCCGAACGGAGCCATAGTCATCCAATCGCAAAAGACAAATGTGTGCAGGCAAAAATCAGCAGCTAGCTCCCACTAGTGTTGAATATGTGTGTATTCTCTTTCAGCAAGGGATAACAAGAGAACAAAGCACATTTAAAAATAGATGTGAATTTATAAGTGTCTTAAAATGACATGTTCTATCTGAATCATGCAAGTTAAATTTTGAATTTACTATCCCTTTATCTCCTTAAGGACCGCAGCTGTAACAGATGAAAAAAAATTAAATAGTAAAAATAATAAAAATAAATAGTTATGTAGGGTTAGGGTTAGATCTAGGCTTAATGGTAGATCTAGGGGGAGGGTTAGATCTAGGGGTAGGGTTAGATCTAGGCTTAGTGGTAGATCTAGGGGGAAGGTTAGATCTAGGGGAGGGTTGGGGTTAAAAGGTCACTGAAGGAGAAAAAGGTTAATCGTAAAAATTGAAAATTGGCTATTTCAAAACTCAGGAAAAAATGAAGAAACTGTTTAGCCATGTTGTTTTCTCGGGGGTTGTAGATGAGTAACAGATTTTGGGGGTAAAAGTAAAAAAAAAAGTGTGGTTTTTAATATTTTTAATCATAATTTATAAAAATATTTAGTAAAAATTATATGATATGATGAAAAGAATGGTATCTGTAGAAAGTCAATCTTATGGCGAGAAAAACGGTATATAATATGTGTGGGTACAGTAAAGGAGTAAGAGGAAAATTGCAGCTAAACGCAAACACCGCAGCAATGTAAAAACAGCCTTGGTCGCTAACGCTAAAAACTTGTTACAACAGTCAGGTCACTAAGGGGTTAAATTAAATATGGTAAAAAAAAAAATAAGTAAGAGGGAAATTACAGATAAACACAAACACTGCAGCAATGTAAAAACAGCCTTGGTCGCTAACGCTAAAAAATTGGTAAAACAGTTAGGTCTCTACGGGGTTAAATACGGTAAAAAAAAAAGAAAGCAGCAGAACTTCCCCGTGGAGGTTGTGGATGTCACATTTTTGCTGTGTAGAGTGGAGCTTTAAATAGTTCAATATTGTTAATTTAAAACAGTAGATAATACATGAAAACTAAAGAATTACTCCTGTGATTTCCTGATTTAACTTATAATAATCATTACATTTGCTTATACTTTCCCTAATAGAACACGAATCAACTTATTTAACCTTATAAATGTCACTCACCATAAATCAAAAGAAAGCAATTTCATTTTCAGAATTGTGCCTATTAAAGTTTATTTAAAAAAAAAAAAAAAAACGTTTTCTGAATGATTGTGCATAAAGTTTATTTAAAAAAAAAAAAAAAAAAACGTTTTCTGAATGATTGTGCATATTGGTTGTTTGATACATTAAAGTTTTATTGAAATAGAAAAAAAAATTGCAGTGGAGGTCACATGTTTCCTGTCTAGAGTGGAGCTCCACTCTGCAGATAGACTACTTTGGATAATTATGGGAAACCAATACTAAGCAAAAATTCCAAAATTCAATGTCATTTTAAAAATAGAAACTAGGTAAAAAATTCTCTTTAAAGGGACAGTCAAGTCCCAAAAAAACTTTCAGGATTCAAATATTTTAAGCAACTTTCCAATTTACTTTTATCACCAATTTTGCTTTGTTCTCTTGCTATTCTTAGTTGAAAGCTAAACCTAGGAGGTTCATATGCTAATTTTTAAGACCTTGAAGGCCGCCTCCAAACTGAAAGCATTTAGACAGTTTTTCACCACTAGAGGGCTCATGTGTTTCACATAGATAACATTGAGCTCACGCACATGAATTTACCAAGGAGTGAGCACTGATTGGCTAAAATGAAAGTCTGTCAAATTAACTGAAATAAGGGGCAGTCTGCAGAGGCTTTGATGCAAGGTAATTACAAAGGTAAAACATATATTATTATAATTGCTATGTAAAACTGGGTAATGGGTAATAAAGGGATTATCTATCTTTTTAAACACAAATTCTGGTGTTGATTGTCCCTTTAAAGGGTTAACCTAGGTAATGACTGTGTTAAGAAGAAAAATGCCTAAAAAAAATGTCTTTCTGTGTAGATGATACTGTCACTACTGATATCATCTGAACTAATCCTAATCCCAGTTTCTGAATGTATAACTGAGGAATGGAATAAATCAGGTGTTCCTTTTATTTCCTCAGCCAAATTTAAAAACATGTTCCCTATTCCTTCTGCAAATTCTGGGATACTATTCCTAAGGTGGATGTAGCAATGCCCACTCTGGCTCTGCAGAAAAACAATTTCTTTTGAGGAAAGTTTAAAGGCTTTCACAGGTGATCCTTCCCGCTCTTAGGCTTTATGCTTAGGACAGTTGTAATTGTTGCTTGTGTTGCTGCAGCTACTGTGTTATGGTGTTATAACTTTTAAGAACTCATTTCATGAGAAGCTTCTCTGGAAGAGATCCAAGACAGCTTGAATTTAATCAGGACAGCAAACTACTTTGTGTGATGCAGCTGAGGAAATAATACACATTAATGCAAAAAAGCACTGCTATTGCTGTTCTGGCTAGATGAGCATTATAGCTCCATAACTGGCCTGATATGGTCTCTAAGATCAGGGAAAGATAAAAACAAATTCTAAAGGCAGAACTAGGACCCACCCCTGCTTTAACAAGAGTGAGGGGTCACCTAAAGAATCTTGGAAACCTAACACTACTTAGTCCAAATACAAACAAGCAAAGAAACATACTCCTGCCTCAAAGTAAATATGATAGTGCAGCCCCCATTCCAGATAAATCTTTTGTGGTGGGCAGATATATATATATATATATATATTTTCAATAGTCTTGAGAGTGGTCATTTTAAGACCCTTGGGTGTTGGAAATCATATCTAAGGGGTACTGAATAGGCTTTAGATCAAAACCTCCTTGAAGAAGATTTCTACTGTCTTGAGTTCCAAAAGATTATTTGAAGGAGACAATTGGAGAAATCTCTCCTGTCCAGGTTGCAGAAATAAACCAAGGGCTTTACTCCTAAACTTTTCAAAGTACCAAAAGAAGAGGCTACTTTTCAGCCTATTTTTTTTTTTTTTTTTTTACATCGCCGGCTGCCAAAAATTATTTAAAAGGTATTATTGCTCCTTCTGTAGGAGATTCTTCAGCCTATTTTTGATATCAAAATTCTAAACAAGTTTCTCAAATGACCAACTTTCAAAATGAAGACAATTCACACTACACTTCCTTTAGTGCAGAAGAATCAGTTTATGTCTACCATTGACTTAAGATGCCTATTTATATTTCCATACTCACAGATTTATCAGTCTGTGGCATTTTCATTTGGTCTGGCAAAAGCACCCAAGCCTTTAGAAAGGTTCTAGCAGCATTGTTAACTGTAATTCAAGCACTTGGAATCTTTGTAGCTAGATAATATTCTGCTGAATTTACCCTCTCTTCAGCTGAAAATAAAATGAACACAAGTGGTTCTTCAGCTGCATCGCAGTCAGTTTGGAGAATCAATGTGCCAAAGCGCTCCTTGACTCTTTAGACCTGGGTATCCTTCCTAGGGTTTATAATAAACTGAGTGACTATGAGACTCTCTAACAGAACAGTGCAGAACTAAACTGCAACAGTCCTGTGTTCAGCTCCTACTGAGTCCTCTTCCTTCCGTTGCTCAATGCATGGAAATTATGGGCCTCATGGTTGCTGCCTTAGGTACAGTTCTATTTGCCAGATTTAATCTGCAGCCTCTCGAATATGGATGCTGCAGCAGTGGAGAAAAAATAGTCTCTAAATGAGGAGGTGTTCAACCAATTAATGGGATGCTAAGGTTTGTCAAAGAAAGAACTCTTGGACTTGCGCTTGAACCACAAGCTGTTGCAATATTTTAGCAGGTATCAGGATCCTCAGATGGATTTAATAGATGTACTAGTGGCTCTTTGGTTGTTCAAGCTGATTTACATCTTTGCTCCATTTGTTTTGCTATCTAGGGATAGCCAGAATAAAACAAAAACAAACTTCAGGCATTCTGATTGCTCCAGCGTGGTTGCATCTATTGGTATGCAGATCTGATTCAAATGTCCTCATGCCCGCCTTGGCAGCATCCTCTCAGAAAGGACCCTGTTTCTCATGGGCCTTTCTTTACTCAGGATCTTAAAACTCTAAATTTGACAGCCTGGTGATTGAGCCCCTAGGGCTTTCCCAAAGAGGTGTATCTGATAAGGTAACTGATACCTTGATTTGCGCCAGAATGCCACCAGGTGTGTATATATAAAAAGATGTGGCAAACCTTTTTATACTGTTGTTCTAGCAAGGATACCGTTAAAATTCATTTCTGATTCCTAGAGTTTTTGAGTTTCTGCAGGGCAGTCTGGAGAAAGTATTATCCGCTAGTTTTCTTAAAGGTCAGATTCTGGCCTTATCCATCTTTTATCATAAGAAAGAATAATTGCCAGGAACCCTGATATCCAGACCGTTGATTACGATTAAACTGTTTTTTGACCAGTTACTTCTTTATGTAATCTTAATCTGGTTTTGAGAGTCCTTTAAGCGCCTTCATTTGAATGCATGCAACGTATAGCTCTTCAGCTGTTATTGCAGTAGTTTTTTTTTCCTCCTGGCCATTTCTTCAGCCAGAAGAGTTTCTGAGCTTTCAACTCTTCATCTTGCAATCCTCCTTTCTTATTTTTTCTTCAGGATAAGGTTGTTATTCAAACTAGTTATTCTTCCTAAAGGAGTGTCTATGGATGCTATCAACTAATAAATTGTGGTTTCCTCTTTTTGTCCTGTTTCTAAAAATAATGGGTAACTTATTCACAGACTGGATTTTGTGAAGGCATTTAAACTCTATGTTGAAACCACAAAGGACTTTAGTATTTTTTTCTTCTTTGTTCATTCATTTTTCTGGTCCTCGAGTCAGAAAGCTTTGACAGTTACCCTAGCCGCTGGGCTTAAAGCTTTGAATCATAAAGCATACCTGGTTGCTGGGAACACTCCTGAGCGCATTACTGCTCATTCCAATAGAGCAGTTGCCATTTCTTAGGCCTTAAGGAATGAGTCTGCCATAGAAAAAATGTGTAAGTAGGCTACTTGGTCTTCATTACATTATGGCTCTTTAAAGTGCCATAAAACAGGTTGAGATCTGTGCATATCCTAAAAGGGCTAATTAATTAAAAATAGTTTGCCTTAAAAAATTGTTTAAAGTATATATAGCAGGAGGGATTTATTATTTACAGTTAGTCAATAATCCCCTATCAGACACCAAGATCAGTGACTTATTGCCAGAAAAATAAAAATGGCATACATGGGGTTACCAGACACCAAATATCCTACTTCCTACCTAACCTTGCATAACATGCAATAGAAGAAACTTTACTGTGGCTTTTTACTGTGGTTATGGGATAAAAGGAGTGGTAGTTCATATGCATCTGGTGGCTACCTTCTGGGAGGGTTATGGCAGTGATTATGAATTGAAACAATGCAAGGCCTTAGGCCAGTGAACTTCCTCAAAATCAGTCACTTTACCAAAATCGGTAGTTAAAGGTCCAACCCTAGGGGTCAATTTATCAAAGTGCGAGCGGACATGATACAATGTAGCGTATCATGTCCCCCGCACATCGATAAATGCAGACAGCATACGCTGTCGACATTTATCATTACACAAGTAGTTCTTGTGAACTGCTTGTGCAATGCCGCCCCCTGCAGATTTGCGGCCAATTGGCCGCCAGCAGAGGGTGTCAATCGGCCTCAGAGGCAGCGGACAAGTTATGTTCTTTAGACCGCTGCTTCATAACTACTGTTTCCGGCGAGTCTGAAGGGTCGCACGGAAACAGGGACATCAAGCTCCATTCAGAGCTTGATAATTCGGCTCCCTAGACTTTAATATACCCTAGGTGATTCAATCCAATTTATTCAGTCACTGCAAAATACATCTACGTATGGATTAATACATATAGATAGTGCATACAGCTAATTGTATTGTACAGTAAACTTCCTAATACGGACATTGACTATTAAAAAAAGGATTAAACTTTTTGATAAATTGATAAAATCAATTTAGATGAACACTTTGAATATCTTAATGTGTTTCTCAGTTTACCTGCATCCCTGTTTAGCCTCCCAGCACTCTGCATGTGCATTTATACCTTGGTGCCGTTTATTTGTGCAGCAAGCTACTTTCATCATGCAGCTAAATATAATATAACATATTATGCTTAAGCTACTTTCTCTACACATTTTCTCATAATAAAATAGCTAAACTTAACAAGTGGAATCCACCCAAGTAGTTGTTGCCAGTCTCGTCAGCATGTGTTTAATATATTCCAGGTTGAGAAGTTGGAAAGGCTTAAATTTTGGACAAGAGTGTTTGTAATATAAATTTATAATAGTTGCTATTTTAAAGATTAACTTCAAAGAATATACTTTGTCACCCAGACAGGTTATTTTTTACATACCTATATATTCTTCTATATGTGTGATTTGGTTTTAGTGTAATTAATGTAATGCTTATCCATATAATTTACATCAGTCTGCATGAAATTCTAAACAAGACTCTTTACGTATTAAACTAACTAATTTAAACACTGTACACTGTAATGTAATGTGGAAACAAACAACATTCAGTTTAGTTTGCCATTCTTTGGGAGAGTCTTAAAGGGACATTAAACACTTTGAGATGATATTATAAAATGATAAATAGTATAAATAAAAACATCTCTACAATATACTCTCATTATTTATTTTGTACCCTTTTCCTGTAATTTAATTCTGAAATTTTGAGCTTTTCAGTTCCTGCTAGAAATGTAAGTGCAGAACACTGTTATATTCCACACAGCCATTGGCTACAAACTCTAGTGACCTATTTATAACTGTCCCTAATTGGCCACAACAGAGAAGGTAACCCAAGTTACAACATGGCAGCTCCCATTGTTTTATAGACACTAAAACTTTACATTTATTTTGTCAATATTTAAACAGATAATGAAACTTTATAAAATACATCTACGTGTTATTCTCATACTAATCTTTTCTTTGAATGCATCATTCTATCTAGCATTTATTTAGTGTTTAATGTCCCTTTAAATCTTGTTGCAGATTTTTGTGACCGAGATGGTATATGCCAGCACACCAGTTGGTTTAACTACAGGCATATATGCTTTCATTAACAGATACTATGTCAGTAGGGTCTAAATTATGCTGATCACATGCAAACCTACATATAATTTAAAGCAATGTTACAATCAGAAATGGATCCTACGTCAAGTGTTCATAATACAAAAACATAAACAAATAAATATACATGAAACAAGAAAAATATGTGCCATTAATCACATCTGAAAGAAAGGCCCTTGATAGTTTGTTTTATGAGAATAAACTTGTGATATGTGTTTGGCGTTAATTTGCTCTTGAAGAGTTTGACATAATTTTCTGTTCCAGTCTAAAAATGGATAGCATTATGTTGGCAATATTACACAGGCATGATAGAAAACATTCTTGATTGAAAAATAGTTACTATGCTGGGTTCATTCAGTGGTATATGGGGCGTGTATATAATTGATCTTGTTCTAAAACTGCAATACAAAAAGAGCTAATACATTTGTTAGCTAACAAATTATAAATCCCCCCAAAATCTGGTACAATAACTTTTTGACTGGGAGACATTTATTTAGCGAATTAAATGTGTGTATTGTACTTGCTGCCCAAGAACGTTTAAAAACAATAAAGTAAGATAATTGTTATAAACCACATCTGTGATAACCACAACTGGGTCACAAATAAAGCCTCTTTACTGAGAGGAACAGCCATGTCCGAAAGCCCAGAGTAAAGAAATTCTGTTTGGCCAACATGGTAAGGTGTAATTTCCTTAAAATAAGAGATTAATGCTAGAGGCTGTAATGTAATTTTGCCTTGAGCATATTGCTTGCCGTTGTTGTATTAGGTAATGATCCTAAAGAGCTACAGCTGGGCATATTTCAGAAGTACGTGAATATGTCTCTGAAAGAGGAGGTGACCTATCAAAAGAAATTAGCCATCACATCATTTCAAATGATTTCCAGAGTAGCAGTAATTGATCACCTTTTCATACGGCACTCAATTAATTTAACATGTTTATTTAATCACACCATATTTCTCTATCTTGTGCAAGGAAAAGTTCAGTGTGAATTTTATCCAATCGGTGTTGCACAGGAAAGTGAAGATGTGTGTACTATACACAAATTGAATCAGTTTCAGTATAACAAGTTTCAGGTGTCAGTCACTGAGGTATTCAGATGTTGAATTTACAGTAATTGAGTGACTGTTGTTTGATAAAGCTTATAATTTAAAATATTACCAGCTCCTGACGGAGCATCCCCACTCAATTTCAGTAGTGCTTATGCTATTTCTTTTTGAATTCCTTAAAATACCTGTTGCCTCTATCCAGATTGCTTATTGTAATGGTAGGCTAAACAATTATATTTTAACATGGTGAATGTTACTAAAGCAGTTATGGTACAAAGTGGGATTTGTATATATTGCTATATAATAAGCTTTGTATATAATTATGAGCTCTTGTATAACTATTTTGTATAAGTATATGAACTGTTGTGCAGGCTTTGGGCCCCATTTACCAAGCTGCAAAACAGCTTTGGGGCCCCAGAATTTTAGGATCACCTGAAATGCTAGTTGAGTGGCAGCGGTCTTAAGACTGCTACTGCTTAACCACTGTGCCACCTAAAATGTGGCAAAGTCAGACCCTGTCTCGGCGTTTGACCGCCCGCGAGCAAGGGGCGGCATTACACAAGCAACGTGCTTGTGCAATGTTAAAGGGACATGAAACCCACATTTTTTTTTCATGATTCAGATAGAGAATTAAATTTTAAACAACTTTCTAATGTACTTCTATTATCTAATTTGTTTCATTCTCTTGGTATCATTTGTTGAAGGAGCAGTAACGCACTAATGGTTTCTAACTGAACAGATTGGTGAGGCAATCACAATCAATATATATATATGCAGCCACTAATCAACAGCTAGAATCTAGGTTCTCTGCTGCTTCTGAGCTTGCTTAGATAAACCTTTCAGCAAAGGATAACAAGAGAAGAAAGCAAATTAAATGATAGAAGTAAATTGGAAAGTTGTTTAAAATGTTATTCTCTAGCTCTGTGTGGATGATACTCCGCCTAGACGGTTGATCTCCAAAGTTTACAAACTCTTGCTTCTCCCGCCTGACTCCCAACTCCCTACTTACACCCGGGCTTGGTGTAGCGATCTAAATAACACAATAGATGAGGAGGCATGGCTTAGGGCGTTTACTCTAACAAAAAGATCCTCAGTCTCAGCGATTGTTCAAGAAATCCACCTTAAGTTGTTAACCAGGTGGTACTACACCCCAGTGAGGCTTCACAGGCTCTTCCCATCCGCCAGCCCCTTGTGTTGGAGAGGCTGCGGCGGTCATGGCACGCTTCTCCACATATGGTGGGCATGCCCTAAGCTACAGGACTACTGGACAGCTGTACTCGAGACTATGTCACACAAATTACGCACCCCTATCCCACACACACCTGAGACAGTGCTGCTCTTACACCTCCCTAAGACTAGAGACGACCCCACTGTGGCTCTCATGCTAATCATGCTTACAAGCGCCAAGAGGCTAATTCCTAGGGGATGGAAATCCCCAAGGATTCCCACTCTTGAAGAATGGCACTCCACAGTAGAGGACCTATTGAACCTGGAAAGACTACATTACCTAAAAATTAAACAACTAGGAACCCACAAAATGATGCTAGCAATATGGAATGGCACCTTTCCTTAATGTCCACAGCGAAGTAGGGTAGTATTTAATTTATAAACATCTTTCAGCCCTAGACCAGAAAATTCCCCCTTTTTTTTTTTCCCTCTCCTCCCCCCCCCCTATCTTTCCCTCCTCAGTGTAGTACTTCCCCCCCCTCCTCTCTACTTTCTTCTCTTCTCTTATTCTCTCTGGATCCCCACCTAACTTGTCTAATAAGCTTAATGTTGAATTGTATATCTTTTAATGTTATAAATTTTTTCTGGATCATAAAATTGTCAAGCTTTATAGATTTGTTTGGACCCATGGACTGAAACGGACATTTTTGAATGCTACTACTAGAGAGCGATAACGCCTATCTCCACGTTGGGGGATATGAGCTAAGATGGACTTTGTTTACATTTTTACCTCTCTCTGAATGTTTGAATCACATGGTGTACCGAAGTTTTTTCATATTGTACCAATGACTATTATTCTCAATAAAGCTTGTTTAAAAAAAAAAAAAAAAAAAAAAAGTTATTCTCTATCTGAATCATGTGAGAAAAAATTGGGGTTTTATGTCCCTTTAAATGTTCACAGCGAGGTCTGGCAGACATGTTCACTGTCTTGAATCATGTCTGCCCAACCTTTGGTAAATGGAGCTCATTTTTTTTTGGTTGAGTGTGTATGCAGTATTTATTGGATGGTGCATGTGCAGTGTTTGCTTTTTTTTTTAGCTATGTGTGCATTAGTTATTTGATTATTGGAGTGTGTGTTATATATCCTCCATTAATAGCTCATTAGGCGCTCTACATTTCTTTTGAGTAAGAATCTTTTTAAACCCACGTGGGATTTAGCTTTCCCATGCAAGGCTGTTAAAATAATATTTCCTCTCTGGTTACAAGATACATAGCAAGTCATGATTCATATGAACTTATGACTAAGTTTTGTTTTGAGGATAAGTGTGTTCCAAGTATTACACAAAAAAAAGGAAAAAAGCAAACTATTGGACTCATTACTTCCTATCCTTAATAAATATTTCCAAAGTTTTACAGCTTTCAAAAGTTTTGGGAATGTGACTACACCTCTCCCCCAAAATTCAGCAATGTAATACATTAAAACACTCTAGTTCTTCAATTACTGTCTGTAAAGTGTTTCCCCTGATTGTAAATAATGACATATATTTATGCCTGCTTACATCTGTTCAGTTTAATATATCTTTTTTGCATTTGAATGTTCAAATGTTTTATCAATTTAACATTTTCACATAATATATGTAGGACACAGAGTATCAAAGGAATTCTACATTTAGATGTCGGTCCTGAATTATTTATATTCATTTAGCATATACAATTTTGAATATAATGCATAATTTGCATTTGCAATTACTTGTTCACTAGATCTCTTGTAGATTATATAAAAGCAATAAACTTTAGTAACTCCATCAAAACATAACAAAGGGGATGGTAGGACCTTCAAATGTGACGTGTTTTATAGATTAGAAAATGTGATTAGTTCCCGTTCTCGCTGGGTTGGTCAATAACAACATTTCATGAAATGTGGCAGAGCTATAAAAATAAATTGATGATAATAATAATAATTGACAACACATAACTTCACTCCAGAATCCCCAAATAAGTTTAAAGTATGTATTATAGATTGATCTGATTTAAGTCTAAACTCTCCAAAGAAGAGCTCATATACTGAACTAAGCATATGAAAAATGTAACAAACATATCAGAATTCAGAAGCACCAGTTAATCCACATGATAACCTGTTGCATTCCAAGTTAAGACTTGAAGGGTATTTAGTAATGTGTTTGTGTATCCAGAAAGGGTTTTCTTCTATTTAGGCCCCTTTCAATACAGGTACAACCAGGGAAATTATAATCTTGACTTACCACACATTATGAAAAATCAGCCTAACTTCATATTGCCCCATGTAGCTATATTTTTGCACTGATCTTATGTCGTATTGTTAAAACTAGAGATACAGAAATGTCAGTGTCATCATCACATGTAAAGAATAAATAAAAAATATATTTCATGGGTAACACATAAACAAATGTTCAGGATAGATCATTTGCGTAAAGATATTGTTTGTGAACACATTCCACCTCCCATATTAAAAAAAAAAAAAAAAAAAAAAAAAGCAAATGGGTTTGATCTGGACAAAATGAGAAGATTAAACCACTGAAACTTGTTGAAATTAGTAAATTTGTAAACTACTGCAAAACGGTGTGTGTGTGTGTGTATGTGTACTTATGTGTGTGCATGTATGTATGTGTGTATGTATATATATATATATATATATATATATATATATATATATATATATATATAATTTCATAAATAGCATGCACTCACTGGTTTTGTGCAAAAAAAGTGCTTTATTGGCACATAAAAGTGTAGTAAAGTTTTATATCTATATGGCTAAATTGAATTTAATAAACTGTTTTTAGAACACATATTATAGTTCATGTGGACTCAGGGAATATGTTGTCATAATACACTTAGGCTGCCCTTATGATCCAGGTGTGGGCTGAAACGTTGGATATGCTCACTGCAATAAAATATTGAATTGAAATACAAAAGCTGAGTTTTCATGAATTAACTACTTGAATACAAGGACTTGACAAATACAATTTTTGGAGTTCCTATTCCATTTGAGTCATATATCTATACTATAATTGCGTTTGTAACGCATCTGTTGCCGTCAGCAGTTGCACATGCATCCTCAAAGGAATGTTGGCAGTGCAAGGCAGCCAACAGAATGTTGGCTGGGCACCGGGCCAAAAGAATTCACCAGTGAAGCTGCATCTAGGTGGATTCCGAAAATGGCAGGGTGGTGAAAGAAATGACCAGCCTTTGGTGGATTCTTTCACCACCCTGCCATTTTCGGAAACCACCGGGATGCAGCGAAGGCAAACGGAGCATTAAAAAAAAAAAAAAACACCGCCCGCACGAAGTATTAACACTTTAACACAAACCCACACACAAAATAATAAAGTAATAACCCCTAATCCGCAAATAAGCTAACATATTAATCCCTTAACCGTCAACCACACACATCGCATTACACCTAATTACCCTATTAACCCCTAAACCGCAAATCCCCACATTGCAATAAACCTAATTACCCTATTAACCCCTAAACTGCAAAACCCGCACATCGCAATAAACTTAATTACCCTATTAACCCCTAAACCGCAAAAAAATACAAAATGACAATTAAAATAAAAAACCTAACATTACTTTAAATTAAACTAAAATTACAAAAAATAAAAAAGTCTAACATTACAGAAAATAATAAACAAATTATCAAAAATAAAAAAATTAAACCTAATCCCTATGAAAATAAAAAAGCCCCCCCAAAATAAAAACACCTCCTAATCTAATGCTAAACTACCAACAGCCCTTTAAACAGCTCTTATACAGTTACAAAAAATAAGTCCCCCCCTAACAGTAATACCCACCACCCGCCAAACCCCCCAAAATAAATAAACCTAACACTAAAAAACCTACACTACCCATTGCCTTGAAAAGGGCATTTGTATAGGCATTGCTCTTAAAAGGGCATTTTGCTCTTTTGCTGCCCTTAAAAGGGCATTTAGCTATTTTAAGAATTGTCCATCCCTAATCTAAATAAAACAAACCCCCCCAAAAATTAAAAAAAAAACCTAAGTCTAACCCCCAGGTTGGTACTCACGATTCCTGAAGTCCGGCGGAGAAGGTCCTTTTCCATGCGACCTCTTTCTTCTTCCATAAACAAGCTGGCGCGGAGCTGAAGACCGATGACTACGGAGCTGAAGACCGGCAACCCTGGATCTGAAGACCGGAAACCATGGACCATGGAGCATGGAGTATCCTCTTCATACGATGTTAAAAAAAAATAAAAAAATTGTTAGATTGACGAACGTGGGCCCACTTGATATCTTTAAAACATTGTGACAATTCCATAGTTTGGAAAATAGTTCCTTATTTGTATCAATTGATTGCAAACTGTATCCAAAACTGCGTTCAACAGTTTTATCCAATTTCATAGATTCAGCAATAACTGCATGGTCACAGGCGTTTTTAAACAGTTCAGCCATAATTCCTTGAGGTGTCACATACTCACAACTACATCACATATAACAGTGTTGCTAATGAACTCACACTATTGAAAGAAGTAACTATTGCACATAGTAAAGTCTAAAAGATCCCGTGAGCGATAAGTCCCCCTCACAATACCACTGTGTCACGGACGTTTAAATAAGTGCCCCATCATAACGAAATGACTATGCAGTTATTGCCGAATCTATGAAATTGGATAAAACTGTTGAACGCAGTTTTGGATACAGTTTGCAATCAATTGATACAAATAAGGAACTATTTTCCAAACTATGAAACTGTCACAATGTTTTAAAGATATCAAGTGGGCCCACTTTTATCTAACTATATTTTATGGTTCTGTCAGCAACAATTTAACCATATGTGCACTGTTTCAAATCTGTTTTTCTGTTTTTTTGTGTATGATAGAATTTCTGGAGTAAAAATAATTATTGCAATTTGTAATCCATAGTTATTTGGGAACAGACAGGGTTAACCACCTTTCTGATGAATTGCTAGTTAGTGAGATATTACCCCAAACTCTGGTGCCGGATATAGGGATCTTACTATGAGCTTTAAGCCCATAGACCTTTTCTCCTTTTTGTAACAATTTTAAATGTATCCCCCCGTGCACAGTCTTGCCCTGATAGGAATTTTTAAGATTCAGGTCATTCGAATGGGTATGATTATTGAAGTAGTGCGTACCGTCCAATATAACAAAAAAAAAAAAAAAAAAATATATATATATATATATATATATATATATAAACTTTGGACCTTAGTTTCTGCCTATCTACCATAGAGTGCACCCAGGCAACTCAACTTACAGTGAGTGCTTGGATCCTAAAACTAATAAATATATATATATATATATATATATATATATATTATATGTATGCATATGTGTGTGTGTATATATATATTTATTATATGTATGTATATATGTGTGTATGTATATATATATATATATATATATATATATATATATGGTCTATTGCAATAGTTACATATTTTTCAGTAAGAACGATAGAAGTTTAAGTGAGTATGGTTTGATAGCTTAGTTCCATCATGAACTATAATCTATTTGTATTTGGTTGAGGTGATAGCTCAGCTGTCGCCTTGCCATAGGCCACAATACCTGTGATTTATGTTTTTACTGCTTTAGCCCATACTGGTGATAAACTTCCTTATCACATTTCCGGTGGGAGAAATTCTTCCAAAACATTTAAAGTAGATATTTAAAGCCAGATTATTCTTACATTTCTGAGAATACCCAAACCAGCCCAGCCATACATATCTAGTTGCAGTATCAGAACCAGGTGTGTTCATTTCCATCATAACAGAATTGATCATTATTTATTCTCAGCTGTTTGGGCAGCCCAAATAAGCTGTATAAATGTAGGTTAATGTTATATGTCTGTGTAGTCACTGTAAATCAAGTACATTGAATAAGCATTCATGGAGAACTGCAAAATTTTGGAATTAAATAAAAAAACACTTTGTAGCGATAAACAGATTCTCTATGTAGTTATATAGCTTCTGTGAGACAAGTACTGCTGTGCAGACCTCCTGCAATGGAATAAAAAATCCAGCTAACACTAACATTATTTATAACTATCTAATTAGATCACAAGTAAAACAATAATTTCAAGCCTGTTTTCAATACATGTTCCATTGTCATGTGACAAAACAACTAATTCCAAACTGTACTGTCAAAATTGTGAAATACTGAATTTACATAAGGGATTAAATGCCCTACATCTCCTGAGTGTCTGCTTGTAACTTAACTTAACTTAACACTTAATATAACTTAATAACTAATAAATAACAACACAACACAGTTCTGTGGGTGAAAGACCCGTGGGTCGCATTTATTGGTACCAGCCATGGAACTGGCAGGTAACTTATCCATGGGTGGCGGCAATCGGGGCCTACATCTAACTATGAATAACCCCTTCTAGAAAATGGCCAAGGGACACCGCTGCAGACCACAAGGCGGAGATACTCACGCAGCTTTCATAATTAGGGGTTTTCCGGCCCAACAATAATCAGCCCGAGCACGCCCAAGCATACCAAGCCTGTGACGTCACCCTGACCGCAATGGCCATTACTCAAACCTCCTTCCAGTCTGCAGCCGTGATCCTGACCACCCGCCACAAGAGACTGACCTGCATAAACAATGGTCCTGACTCTTGCCGCCACCCTATACTCTTAGGAGTAACTCCTGCCTGATGTTCTGCAAGAACAAATCTACTCCTGCCGGTTCTAAATGAACCCCATCCTGCCTATACAAACCCTTATGGGCTGCCGAGATGTTCCCGTGCTCTACCACAAAACCCTCGAGTTCAACTACCTGCTTCCTCAGGTCCCTATTGATCTTTTTCCTGACCTGGAAAGCTGCCTTATGACACACCATGTGCCTCCATCTTAATCTAGGGATCACATTCGACCACCCGATTCTCACACCTGGAAACCAGAGTTTGAACTGCCTCAGGTCTGACTGCATTGCCCAGATTAGATCCAATGTGGGAATGGCCCCCACATCATTGCCGCCAGCATGAATTATCAGAATGTGAGGTTTCTCCCACCTTTTCGCTGCGGTCTGGAGCAATGCAGGCAGATCTGACCAAGTCAAGCCTCTGCGCCTTAGCCAACGTAACACAGCCCTGGACGATTGAAATCCTAGCTGCTGTCCTCCTGGCATGGCTGCAGCTCTAATTGCGGCCCAGTGCACATATGAATGGCCAACGATCCACACCCGTACAGGACCTGGACGTGTTTCTGAAACAAAGGAAACAAGAGTTAGCCCGCTTGCAGTAGACCAGATCCACACAACCTTGGCCCATAACCTTCTGGTATCACCCCCGCAAGCCCCCCAACTCTTGCATGCATGACCCTTGATCCCCGATCTCAAACATACAGCGGCCTAACGTAAGACTTATACCGCTGCGACCTCCACCGCCCCAATGAGCGGATCCGATCCGAGGACCAACCCAGCTCTGCTGCTGTCGTCGCTGCCCCCACCCTAAAGGAGTGTGGGGCAATCCGAGACCCGTCTAGACCAGCCTTTTGCGCTGCCTTATCTAATACCTTTCCAAACTGGTATCTGGTCAGCGGGTCTCCATTAGCATGTATCAAAAACCTGGAGGAGCCTCCTGGCCGTACTTCCAGGTAAGATGACACCAGCCGCACGGGGCAACAGGCAACACCCTGCTGCCCCGGCAGGGAAAGCCAAGCTCCCCGGCCCTCCTGGTCCGTTTTGGACCTGGGAATGAACAATAGCACGGAGTCCTCCACCAGCCAAACATGGCTGTGCATGACCCCCCCTGTGGCCGCCGTTCTGGCTCGCGGTACCAACTCACCCACCCTTAATGCGCCATGAAACGCCAAGCCAAAGGCCGCCCCGAAGAGGCGAGCCTCAAAAGGTGAGGAACATACCTCTGGCAGCACGTCCAGTAATTTTACTAGCCGTTCTGCCGTAATGGGCTCCCTTGTGTCCCGTCGTGGAACTTCCAGATGGCCCCAGCCCCTCAACAGCTGTTTAACGAGAAAGGATCGCGACTCGTCTTTAAAGGCGTATAGCCTGCAGAAAAACGCCACAGCCGATAGTCTTGCTACCACCGCCCCCTTCGTTGCTCGCTTACCTCTCAGCTCCGCCAGCCAGCGCAACAAAAACCCTTGTTCACCCTCACAAGAGGGGAACTCACGAAGGTCGCAAAAACCTACCCATTCACTCCAGTACCTCACGTATGCCGACCATGTGCTGGGTGCCAACGAAGCCCGCAACACCGGGATCAGTTGCTGTAGTCCTTCGCCATCTGCCACAAAAAGAGAGGGCAAGAAAGACCATTAGGAGCGTCGGCAGGCGCCGCAGCCCTAAATGCCCCCCACTGGAAGCGCGACAGTGCATCCGCGACTATATTCTGCACCCCTGGCACATGCCGGGCCCTAAAGTCAATGTTCAGTTGCAAACATCTCAACACCAGGTGTCGCAAATAATGTACGACCACAGGCGATGAAGCAGAAAGCCTGTTAACTGCAAACACCACGCTGAGATTATCCGTCCAGAAAATCACAGCCCTGTTACTAAACAGGTGACCCCACAATTCCACCGCAACCAGTATAGGAAACAATTCCAGAAGGCAAAGATTGCATGTAAGCCCTCTGGTCGCCCACTCGGTCGGCCAGGGCTCCGCACTCCAAGCCCCTTCAAAGTAAGCCCCATACCCGGATGCTCCTGCAGCGTCCGTGAACAGATGTAGCGCTTGGTTAGATATCGGCTCCCCTCGCCACATGCAGACGCCGTTAAAGTCCTGGAGAAACCTCTCCCAGACCTGCAAATCCGCCACGAGGTCCCTCGTGATGCGAATGCGCGATGCCGGAGCCCTACCTCCGCCCAAACACCGCTCTAGTCGCTTGCTAAACACCTTCCCCCACGGGATCACTCTCCCCGCAAAGTTAAGGAGGCCAAGGAGCGATTGCAGTTCCCGCAGTGAACATGTCTGCGTTGCAACCATGGCCCGTACAGCCGCCAACATCTTGGCGACCTTCTCCTTAGGCAGCCTACATTCACCCGCCACTGAATCGATCTCGATGCCAAGGAACGTCAAGCACGTGCACGGCCCCTCCGTCTTATCCTCTGCCAGAGGAACCCCAAACCTGGCCATCATGAACCTCATGACTTTCATTAACGAGGCACATTCTTGCGAGTTGGCCTCCCCTACCAGGAGAAAGTCATCCAAGTAGTGCGAAACTCTATCACTCCCAGCCACTGAGACCACCGCCCAGTGCAGGAAAGTGCTGAATGCTTCAAAGTACGCGCAGGATATCGAACAGCCCATGGGCAGACAGCGGTCGACATAATAACCCCCTTCAAACCAACACCCCATCAGCCCAAAGGATGATGGGTGAATCGGGAGTAGCCTAAACGCGGATTCAACGTCTAATTTCGCCATTAATGCTCCCGGGCCCCGTTCTTTAACCAGAGCCAGCGCGTCGTCAAACGACTGGTAACGGACCGAGCTCAATTCCTCCGGAATAGCGTCGTTTACCGACCGCCCTTTCGGATAAGAGAGGTGTTGTATGAGCCTGAACTTACCTGTCTCCTTCTTGGGGACCACCCCTAGCGGGGAGACAACTAAATCCAGTAGTGGCAGGTCCCTAAAAGGGCCTGCAACCCTACCCAAGGCCACTTCTTTGCCCAGTTTCTCCCTGACTGCCTCAGGGTATTGGGAAGCCGATTTCAGGTTTTTCCTGTCACGTGCTCCCCCTACCCGGCCAACTACCGGGATCACAAAGCCCTCACGCAACCCGCTATCCAGAAGCTGAGCAGCCGCCCTATCTGGGTACCTACGCAGCCTCTTACAAATGACCTGGACTCTAAGTGGTGAATCCGCCCTTAGCGCCAGCGCCTCCTTTGCCCCCAAACCGATCAGTTTGGGTGTCTCGCTTTTTGGAGCAATCAGCACCGGGGTGCTGCCCGCTGCAGAACTTGCAGACGTGCTTGAACGTGCACGATGTGCCCCGCTCGCACGCCTTGTCCTGATATCGCCAGCATACACCCCCTTGTCGCCGTCGAAAGCGCAAAGTCTGCCTACCCCCGGGCGATGCCGCTATGGCGCCCCCTTGCGCCCTCCTTTCCGCATCAAGATGCGCCCAGAGGTGCAAATCCATCGTACCAAAATCAAGCAGTGG
Organism: Bombina bombina; assembly: GCF_027579735.1. Classification (NCBI taxonomy): domain Eukaryota; kingdom Metazoa; phylum Chordata; class Amphibia; order Anura; family Bombinatoridae; genus Bombina; species Bombina bombina. The sequence goes on along the minus strand of NC_069502.1, from coordinate 547,134,049 downwards.
GTTGCCCACTTTCTTTTTCCGGTATAGCATATCATACTCCCTCCAAGCACCATCGGCAAACTTTCTGTGTATTGCGTCGATGGTGTCAACGTACTTAAAGAGGGCAGTCCCCTGATCGGGAAACCTCTCCAAGTAGCAAGTGGCGTAGACCCGGAAACACCGATGCCACTCCTCGAGGGTATCAGGCCGCCTAAATTTCTTAGGGCCCGTACCATCCTCCGCCATCTCCTTAAACTTAAAAGCCTCTGCAGACAGCTCAAACATATTTACATACTTACCGTCCTGGATACGTTTAACAGTTTTAGATTTAAGGTGTGCATGCAAACTGTGTACCTGGCATGAATAAGTATCCCCGTGTACCGCTGCCTTTCTGTTCACCGCCTGTGGTGACCCCCCAGCAACCCCTAAGAGTTGAGATGACTGCGCCCCACTACTGGCATTGCCATCCCTGTGATTGCCCTTACTCATCTTCCTCAACATTCTATACATCCTCCTATGCCCTTTCATGTGCAAGCAAAGGGACCCATCTATCTCAGATCCTGACCCACTAGAGCTGGAAGAATTACACCGCCCCCTAGGTAAACCAAGTTGCATCTCACCAGAGGAAGCACCCGATGTTGCTTGGCCTTGTCCAGAAGCACTGCTGACTCCTCTAGGCACGAGAGCTCCTGAACTCTGAGTCGCCATATCCCTGCTGGATGAGGAAGTCCTGGGTACCTGCAAAATAGAAGCCAAGAGGGGAGTACCTCGGGAAGGGCCAGCCATCTCTTCCCTATCCCCCCTTTCCTCAAATTCTAGATAACCCTCCCGGTCACTGTCACTCACACCGCATGCCACACTCACATCATCATTCGTACTGGTGGCCAACCCGCTAGTCGAATCCTCTTGAAATCTCACGGTCCTACTCCGACCCTGAGACTTCGATCCCCTAGCCTGTCTCGCCTGTCCCCTCCCGGGGCTCTCTAAGCCTTCCCCAGTGCCAACGCTAATACTAGCATGCCCCCTTTTGACAGCCCCCCTTGTGGCTATTTGTTCAGATCGTGCTGGTGAAGTCCTGCTGGGCGTCATTATACCCTGCAGGCCTTGCGCCTGGGGCTCCGCTATTGCGGCCTCGCCCCTTGAGCTGTGTGCCAGGATGGCCCCCTTATTCGCGGTCTTAGCCGCGGGGGCCTTTCCTTTACTTTGGGCCGCGGCGCGTGCGGGGGCCGCCTTATCTTTGCCCCCTCCTAACGTAGGCCGCGAGCGCGAGGAGGGTGCCCTGTCGGCATCCCCCCCCCTTATTACTGGGTCCAGCTGCGGCTCTCTTGCGCACACCCTTCTGCGACGCCCCCGGAGTGCCCTCCGGGGGTCCCTGCTGCCCCGCTGCCACACTCACAGTTGCCCCATGATTCAGCATCTCTGCCCCTCTGTCCGACCCACCATGCGCCCCCCCGGCCTCCTGGGCCCCATCGTTCTTGCCCCCAAGAGCGGGTGTCCCCCCCCCCCCCCCGAGGTGCTCCCTTCTTACCTTCGGAGCCCGGGGGGAATGATCCGCTCTGCTCGCTGTCCAGATTGCGACTGCCGCGAGCGGAAATGACGTCACCGGAAGTGACGCGGGAGCGCGCAACGCCGCCGGAAGTCGACGCGGCGGCCATTTTAGATGCCACGAGGGACGACGAACCAGAGGCCTGTACATCACCGTAGGCCGAAGCCGGGGCCTGAAGTACCGCCGGACCCGATGACGCACCCGCGAGGACCGACGCCAAGGACTGGAGGAGAGCCACCGCCGCCGCCACCGATTCCCCGGAGAGGACCACTGCCGCAGGTGAGGCCGCACTGCTCCCACTACCCGCGCCAACGACACTCTCCCCCGAGGTGCCCGCACCTCCTAAGGCCTCGCTGGGCCTTGCCACTACAGGCCCCTGCCTAAGGCCGACACCGGAACCCCCGGCTATAGAACCGGGACCCCCGGAGCCGAACCCGGAGCTCCCCTGGGCCCTAAAACCGAACCGCCCAGCGCTCCTACTCGCCCCTCAGGACCAATCTCCCCTGAGGGCCTACATTCTGACTCACCCGACTGATAAGCTGTACCGGGGCCACCATCCCCCTCTAAATTCTCCCGTGCAGGAGAAGAGAACAACAATGGGCTACCCCCCCCCTAAGGGAGAAACAGGCAGACACAGCCCAGACCCATGGCCCAGACCCACCGTGACAGTTCCAGATGGGGATGGTGCGACCCACTCCACGTCCTCTAACTCCATTTCTTCCCATTCTCCAGATTCGCCTTCCATTGGAAAATGCTGCAAACTGCTAAGCTGAAAAATCTTCTCTGAGTCCACAGGAACAAAGAGGAAGTAGAATCCCTGTACATCCTTCTTATAAGGTTAGTAAACCCCTCCCAAGACAATGCAACATTGTAACTAATACACACACACACAGCAGCACTCACTCCTCCAGGCCTTAACCCTTAGCTACGCTCCGGGCTATTTGCCCTGCACTTTCTGTGTGCAATAAGCTGTAGGAAAAAAACAGGTGTGATTTAACCAAGTTTAGTTGTCAGTCTAATAAACTGCACATTTCTAAAAAAAAAAATGTGCCAACAGTCTAAAAGCTGGTGAAAATCAAGTCCTATTTATACTAAAATTGAAAGTACTAAAGGAATTCATTTTTAAATATGATTCAAATATAGAATTTTAATTAATAACTAGAGTTTGGGCAGGATTTAAGTTTAAAAGGATAGCAAAGTCCACATTAAATTTTCAGGATTTAGATAGGGCATGTCATTTTAAACAACTTTCAAATTTTCTTTTATAATCAAATTTGCTTTGTTCTCTTGGTATTCTTAGTTGAAAGCTAAACCTAGGGAGGCTCATATGCTAATTTCTAAGCCATTGAAGGCTGTCTCTTATCTGAATGCATTTGACAGTTTTTCATAGCTAGAGGGCGTTAGTTCATGTGTTTCATATAGATAGCATTGTGCTCACGCACGTTAAGTTATTTTAGAGTCAACACTAATTGACTGAACTTTGTCAAAAGCACTGAGATAAGGTGGCAGTCTACAGAGGCTTAGAAACTAGGTAATCACAGAGGTATAACGTATATTAATATAACCATGTTGGTTGTGCAAAACTGGGGAATGGTAAATAAAGGGATTATCAATCTTTTTAAACAATAACATTTTTGGTGTTTACTATCCCTTTAATGAAAGTGCTATCAACAAAATATCACAATGTTAGGCTAAGTGATAATTTAGTTTATATAAAACAAAGTATTATGAACAATTATTATATTTTGATGTTTAGTGAGAGATTTGTGAAGAGCTTTATTTCAACTAAGAAATACAATTATTGGGGGGCGGAGCTGATAGCTGGAGCGGCTGGACGTGTGGTCTCTGGGCTCCTGCCTTTAAGCTTTAATAATAGGGTTTTTATAGTATATATCTGAATACTTTTTCTTGGAAAATACCCACATCCTGAACTATAGTGCCCACCACTACTGAAGACCTGTTCTAAGCTCTGGGACCGGGCGCCCAGCCTTTGTTTTTCAGCGGAGCAGCATGGAGAGCGACCACAAGGTTCCTAAAAACACATAATTGGTTTACAGACCTGACTGATGCTGTGGTTATAGCTTGAGATGGACCTACACATCTTATACAAGAACCCTCTTTAAGGAACCTAAACCCTGCAAGATATTGAAGAGTGGTCCGCAATCTATGGTGTTTAGGCTGCCGCACTATTCCCCCCCCCCCCCGGGAAACCGGGTTACTAAGCAGATAAGTGTGACCTAAATTGATATGTGAACTTCTGTTGGAGAACTGTTGTCTTACCCCTATTGGAGCACCCGACTACCATCTGGCACCTCAGTTTGGTTTCCCAGCGGTTCACTTAAAATGGCGGAGGCTGGACTTTTGCTACAAGAGGTTGGGGCGCTACTGGAGGCCCACTTTTCAAAGCTGCATGCAGTGATAACGGAGGAATTGGGCAGCCTGAAGGAAGTATGTAGACCCTTTATTCGGAGGCCCAAACCACTGACTGAGCTTCTAGTTGTGCCATGCTTCCCTGATACATGGGCTCTTGAAGAAGAAGCCCCGTCTAACTTGCAGGCTGAAGTCCCACAGATTCTAGGGAAGACATACAGCCTGAAAAGTTCACATTGATTGCGGAGTCTGGGGCGGAGCGCAAAGCCTTGTCTACCCATGCTGCCTAAACCCACTGCTGCCGGGAATGCAGTTACAGCTTGCTCTATGGCGAGGATAAGAACGGAACGATGTCCCAAAATACTACTAGCCATCTTACCTCTGAGCCCTATCGGAGGACACCGCTATAAATTAACAACCGGCAACAGGACACAGGGACATAGCGCAGATACAGCTGCTTTGCTACCTCCCCTAAAGGCTTCCACCGAGAACTCTGCAATGATCCAAGCACTCCGTGGCAAGGTCCCCAGACCAACATTGTTTTTGAAGGCGCCGGTCCCATTCTTATGGATATCCTGCGACATAGGTGATCATGCAGGTGAGACAAACCATGGGACAGAGACACTCTCCCTACTTTACACCCCACAAGAACATGAGACCCCGTTCTACAAGAGAGGAGTGGGGTAAACTGATTTGAGGAACTAACCTTATAGGAAGGTGCTATAAAAAGCAAACTTTTTATTTTTTCTGTAAAGCGCCAGTAAAGCCTCTGACTTCATCAGCTTGGGAGCAACATGGTTTGTTTGTTTTTCTTTTTTGTTGTTTTTTTTTAAGAAATTGCACCTATTTTACACCATTTCTTATAGATTGCTGCCAACAGGTTGTGGATGTTTAGCTCACACTATATTGTACCATGCTCAAAAGTGGGAAACACATTGTTTTCATTTCTCCCAATTTTGAGCAAATAGTGATGTGGTGTCCTTTGACTAAGTAACTAGTGATGTCCCTGTATGTAGGATGTTACCTATGATTATTGTCAGGGATAATATTATTATCAAATGTGTACACTACCTGTTACACTAATACACCCTATAATTACCAAAGAAGATAGCAAAACTAATATATACCTAAACTAGTTTATAAGAGGGTGTAACAGTTTCATAGGTGTTTAACCTTCTGTAGTCTGTTTTTAAGAGTGTGCAACAGTTTCATAGGTGTTTAACCCTCAGTAGTCTGTTTTTGCTTCTCAGCAGGTTGCATGAACTGTGCACGCTCCTGACTTTCTAAGACCAAGTACCCTAAACTGGGTATATCAAGCCCTTGCTAATACAGCCTGGGTCTTTCCTTATCTTAATCACTGTCAAACCAATGAGACTGATATAGTGCCATTCTAAGACATTCTTGCTAATAATGCTATGTGACTTTGATGTTATTCTATGTCGCTGTTTGCTTTAACTATATAGCTTGCTCAGTCCAATCTGGGGGCATGAGGGGGCCCTCAGCGGGGACCAGTATATATCGCCATTACATTCTTATGTATCATTATTTCACTTGTTTGAGTAATTAATATGTGTACCCTCTTTTGGGCCAGTGGCCAGGGCCCTAAGGGAGTCCACATAAAGGACATGCAGATCTTTGGTTAATTAATATAAATTCTTATATACAGTTTCTCATGGGCACGCTTTATCTCACAGAAAGATGTGAGACATTTATTATATCCAGAACAGGTAACATTGGTCTTTAACTCCCATAGTGTGTTAAGTCTAATCTCCCTTATATATATATTATATTTATATTAGAAATTCAGCCCTAGGCTACCCCTCCCCCCCCCCCCCGTGGTAGAGCCCTTACCAGGGTTCCGAATAGGCGAACTATTTTCGCCTCAAATCTTTTCATTTTTTAAGAAATATGTGTCCTGATTGACTCAAATCAATTGCGTATGTCTTGAACAGTAAACTACGAGTCTATATAATGTTGTTCCTTTTTTTTTAATTTTTTGTGTTTAGTATATGTTAATACATTTTGGACATGTTGGTTTGCATCTCATGTTTAAGTTTATCAGAGCAGGGGTCCTGCGTGACCCCAATTGTTATATTCAACTTCTAAAAACCAAATAAAAATGTATTTAAATCCAAAAAAAAAAAAAAAAGAAATACAATTATTTAGTAAAGTGTTATATCAAATTGCTTTTTTTTGCCTTCTAACACTAATAATCTCTATAAAATATAAATTATACTTGAAGGTGAAAAAGCTGGTAAACTGAAACATACTGTATATATAATACCCATTATACTCTTCAGTGGAAAAGCTGTTTGCTATGGTTTTCTCATCACAGAATGTATTTGTTTGGGCACGTCACACAATAATCTGTTTCGTATTACTTAAAGTAGCCTTAAAACACTTGAACAAATGAAGTAAGTGACATTTAATTAAGTAGTTTGGTATCTTCGTATTTCATTATTGTTCTTCAAGTATTCAGTGTTTTAGCTGTTGAAGTTCTTATTTATCATATGCACAGAATTGATTGCAGACCTGTTGTTTTAATGCAGAATGGTTGGATTTAGCATTTAATCATTTTTAAAAGGAATTCTATACTGCTGTTCTATGGTTGGCTCCTACGGAGTCACATTCTTTATAACCATCTCCCACACGCTGCTAACTTGCTGGGTTTTTTTCCTATGGAAGTGGGAGCCATTCAGTAGAAAAACAGATGGGTATCTGTCCCAGGCACACACTTTGGAAAGAATAATAGAAATTTCACTTAATTGCAAATCTTGTGGACATTATTTCTCAAGGTGTTGAGATATAAACCTCAAGAACTTCAAAGTTAATCATTTCTCATTTGTACCAGCTTGACACTCTCTTTTAAGAACCTCCCAGCAAGGGCTTGGTTCATGATTTTATAGGCTCTTAATTTTGGGCACTTCTCATTTTAGTAGTTTATAGGAAAGCACATAAATTCATTTGTGAGGAATTCCATTATAAAACCTGTAATGTTTCATAGTCTCTACTGAACAAAAACCTAATAAAGGGCTGCAGGAACTGAAACAAGCCCCAGGTTACACATTTGAAAGTGTTAAATTTGTCACCACAAAATTACAGCAAATTTGCGTTAGTAAACAATCTTGATACATTAGATCTTTTTTACTATGTAAAAAAATATACATCTACTTCTCTGGTTAAAATGCTTGAAACCTTAAAAGAACATGAAACCCAACATTTTTCTTTCATGATTCAGATAGAGCATGCAATTTTAACCAACTTTCCAATCTAAATCTACTATCTAATTTGTTTCATTCTCTTGGTTATCTTTTGTTGAACCTACGTAGGCTTAGGAGCAGGATGCACTAATAGGTGGTAGTTGCTGATTGGTTGCTGCACATATATACCTATTATTATAATTGGCCTACCTGATGTGTTCTGCTAGCTCCCTGTAGTGCATTGCTGCTCCTTCAACAAAGGATACTAAAAGAATGAAGCAATTTTGATTATAGAAGTAAATTGGATAGTTGTTTACAATTGCATGCTGTATCTGAATCCTAAAAGAAAAAACACGGGTTTATATCCCATCACTATATGGTAGAGAAAAATAAAAGAAAACAGCCCTTAACATATATATATCTTAAAGACAAAAAGCCATTTGATAAATAATTCACTTTTTCTTTTTCCCCAAAATAAACCATTTTAATCTTTTTGTTGACATGGTAATTTGTACCAATTATATGGTTTGTACCATGTATATACTTATTGATTGTGGCTGTCTTGCTTAAAAAAAATGGAATTGTCTTAACCATTTTTGTTTAAAGGTTCTTCTTCATAGCCGCTAGTGTCAGTGTCCTTGCTCATCTGAGGGTTTTAGAGGTCTGTAGGTTTATCATATTTTCAGGGCCATGCAGTGCATTACTGTGTACATTTGTGCTTGTACGTAACACTCTTGTGCTGTAGGGTTCATGCACCTTGAAGCACATGATATTTTGTACCATTTTGTCTATTTGAGGATGTGACAGTTGTTATCCTGGTTGTTCTGTTGCTGGCCCTACTTTTACCTAATGTGAATGACCTGACCTATTGCCTGATTTTGGACTACAGACTGTCCTAGTGTATTGGAAACTTGTCATTTTTACTGGCTTCCAGCTTCCAGTTTTGATCCACATTTGACAATAAAGTTAAGCCTAGCCATGGAGGCATCAGGGATGTCCCCATCCCATCGAACTAACTCAGAAAATGTCTTCTTTCTTAATTGCAAACCTGGATCAACAAGATCTTGCTCAACCCCTAAACACCAATACTCTAACAGGAAGCAGGCTTGTAATTACATAGACGTGAACAGCTGTAAACTCAAATTAAACTCAATGGATCAAGCAATTTTCATCTACAATGACATTTTTTATTTTTCTTCAATAAAAGAACTATACCCTCTGGATTTTTAGGGACAGTTGCAGTCCCACTATATTGCTGTTCCTTGCCTTCCTGTCCTGCACAGTGGGTTTCCAGATCTGACAGGACAGTCTGCAATTTGAGTTCTGTGTTTGGTATAAACTGTTGAAATAAATGGACATTTAATATTTATCTATATATTTTTTTTTTTTAAATCCTCTTCAGTATCTAGCTCCTTGTCAAAGAAAAACAGATGAAGTTTACTGTTTTATTCTTAGTGTAGTGCCAATACAGTTCTGGTCTCTAATTCCCAGCATGCAGTGTACAGTGGTGAGGAGTGACCTCCCTGGCAATACTGGAAGCTTTTGCATGTGAACCCACCCCCTTCTCCATGTGCTGTGTGGATTAGCAAATATAAAAGAAAGAGTGAGCGCTAAAAGCACGGATCAGATATAAATAAAAACCTGTGTAGGAGAGTGTATAAATATAAACCTGTGTAGGAGAGTGTATAAATATAATAAATGACTGGGTATAAACAATTGACAAATTACAGGTGGTAAAATTCTAAATGTATACGATTTAATAACACAATCATAAAACATAAAATATAAAAGGGACGCCTCCCTTGCATATAAAATAGCTCTTTATAACAATATATAATAGCGTTTTTTTTTTTTAAAAGGTTATTAGCATTGCTGGCAAAAAAAGTTAAATGAATAAAAAACAATGATGCCAAGGACTACGGTACTTCAAATAAACGGTAGAGGCATGACAAGTCAAATAAAAGTACCTTTAAACGTAGGATGTCAATACATCTATAATCCTAGCGATGAAAAATAACTGGAAGACAGATGAATTGCATGCAATGAAATAGATACAATGTATCACAGGGATCCCAGATATGCAGATTGGAAGAATATATTTTTTGGAAGATATGTCTCAGATCTGTGTATTCTTTTCCTTAATAAAAGAATCTTGGGGTTAGTGTAGAAGAACTTTTCATCCAATCAGGAGAGCAAAAGGCGTTTAAAAAGCCAACAAGGTGACACAGGCAAACATGTCTTGATAAAGCCTAAGGGCGAAACGCGTTGGCCTAGACATTTTGTCACCTTTTTATCCTGTTTTATTGAAGAATATACCTTATTCTGAGGAGTTCCCATTGGGAACATGATACATTATTATCCATTACAGCTTATGGAGACACTATCTGCTATCGATAGTCACTGTTTGTGACCGCAAAGTCGTCTGTACTATCAGACACTGCTATAGTCTCTATTAATCTAGTCACCGAAAGTGACCGCAAAGAACCACTCAGTCACTGATAGTGACCACCAAGTAATCCAGTCACCAGGAGTGACCGCTAATTGTGACAAGTACATCGAACCACTGGGAACATTCGCTCAGTGCACCTAGTCACTGGTAGTGACCGCTAAGTTCTTCTACACTGACCCCAAGATTCTTTTGTTGAGGAAAAGAGTACACGGATCTGAGAAATATCTTCCAAAAAAGATATTCTACCAATCTGCATATCGGGGATCCCTGTGATACATTGTATCTATTTCATTGCTAGCAATTCATCTGTCTTCCAGTTATTTTTCATCGCTACAGTATCATTTTAATACTGTTACATTAAGCGACTTCACGTTCTCCCTGAATGACGTCAGAGGCGTCACGTTAGTTCAATATAAAAGGCTGCGTAAAGCCAAAAGCTGTTTGCAAGCCGTAAGACTGATCTCCTAAGGTAATATTTTTCCATAAAGTCACATAGGATTATAGATGTACTGACATCCTACGTTTAAAAGTACTTTTATTTGACTTTTCATGCCTCTACCGTTTATTTGAAGTACCGTAGTCCTTGGCATCATTGTTTTTTATTTAACTTTTTTTTTGCCAGCATTGCTATTAGCATTTCTTAGACACGCTATTATATATTGTTATAAGGAGCTATTTTATATGCAAGGGAGACGTCCCTTTTATATTTTATGTTTTATGATTGTGTTATTAAATTGTATACATTTAGAATTTTACCACCTGTAATTTGTCAATTGTTTATATCCAGTCATTTATGATATTTATACCCTCTCCTACACAGGTTTATATTTATATCTGATCCGTGCTTTTAGCGTTCACTCTTTCTTTTATATTTACTATCGGTTTTTTTTCTTTGAGGGGAAATTCTTAGTGTAGCAGGATCTTTTTTCCTGTGTGGATAAGCACCTGCTACCCTTGGAGAAGGCAGCTTGGGAGTAGAGCACCTGGTACACCCTGGAGAAGGCAGCTGGGAGTAGAGCACCTGGTACACCCTGGAGAAGGCAGCTGGGAGTTGAGCACCTGGTACACCCTGGAGAAGGCAGCTGGGAGTTGAGCACCTGGTACACCCTGGAGAAAGCAGCTGGGAGTAGAGCACCTGGTACACCCTGGAGAAGGCAGCTGGGAGTAGAGCACCTGATACACCCTGGAGAAGGCAGCTGGGAGTAGAGCACCCTGTACACCCTGGAGAAGGCAGCTGGGAGTAGAGCACCTGGTACACCCTGGAGAAGGCAGCTGGGAGTAGAGCACCTGGTACACCCTGGAGAAGGCAGCTGGGAGTAGAGCACCTGGTACACCCTGGAGAAGGCAGCTGGGAGTAGAGCACCTGGTACACCCTGGAGAAGGCAGCTGGGAGTAGAGCACCTGGTACACCATGGAGAAGGCAGCTGGGAGTAGAGCACCTGGTACACCCTGGAGAAGGCAGCTGGGAGTAGAGCACCTGGTACACCCTGGAGAAGGCAGCTAGCACTGCAGCATGACCTCCATATTATGTATGTCTATTTGTGTGAGTGATGCGACACAATAAATGCAACAGTGCATTATAAATATTAACAAGTGAACAACGGTAAGTTAACTGTGCATTTGACTAACCTACTCTAAGTTTTTGAGACCTTAAAATAAAAAGGTATCAATTGTAAATTCCAGCAATGTAACTTCCTAAACAAGCCAAGCTTGATATGCTAACCACAGTTTACATTCATCTGAGCTCTTCATGTTTTTATCCCCAGTATCACGCTAATTGGAGTCTTTGTGATCACTGTATTCGGAACAGTCTGAAGGGAGCAACCTGGTCCTGTAGATACTGTGCTTATTGGAACTATTCTTTTAATTTAATATTAATTACTTTTGGCAATATTTTTCACTTTAAAGGCAGCAGAGCACCCCCACCCCTTTTGAATGCTGTATTTGAGATCATTTTCTTTTGTTTGGTATTGTCAGTTTGTTTTTGTGGTGATCACATTTACAGAAAGCCTCTGACATTCATACCACTCAAGCAACTTCCAGAAAATAAGACAAAACATAACATTATTTGCCTTGTCAATCTCCTGATTTCAAAATCCAAAAGTTAAGTGGCCAGAATTAACAAAGTCCAAAATGCCAATATTAAATCACAGGGGAAGGGTCTGTGTTCCCTTTATTAATCTGCAGCTTTGGAGCACCAGTGTTTTAGTGAGTAAGCCTGACATGCTATTTAAGTAACTGCAGTCTTGAGACCGCTGCTACGTAACCTCTTTGACACCTAAAGTGTGGTTTCAATCATCCAGATTCAGCTTGTGCTATGTTAAATGTGGGCAGCGGATGCTGTCAGCACACTGCGAGGCTTGGCAAGCGAGGTACATGGTAGCGAACCTCGTCTGTCTGGCTTGAGATAAAGGGTACCCTCTGTATGTTGATTAATCCTTTTTTCACACTGTGTATTAATGCTGATAGGTAAAGTGTGCAATGAGCCCAAGCATAGAGATATGTGTGTGCGTTTTTATGAGATTTGAAAAGAGGCATGTGTGTTTGTTGGGTTATTTTGCTCATTTTTATTATTATAAATGCTTTTTATTATTTTTTTGTGTCTGTTTGGTGACATTGCGTCCTAACATAATCCAATATGGTGGCTGGTCATTTCAGTGGGTTTTTTCCGATGTTCAAAGCAAATGTATCATCGAAAATTGGAAAACTGTTGTCTGCGGTTTATCCAGTCATTTTGGCTGTGGAAATCAATATATGAAAAATATCGCAGGGACTGGGTTGTTAAGTATTGAGAGTTTGAATTCTGATCAGCTAAACAGGACTGGCCAAAACAATAATGAAAAAAGTTCTTCAATGAAAATGTCTGATTGGGATCACACCTGTATCAAAAACCATAGAAAAAAAGATTTTGGCAGCAGAAAAGAACCATAGGCCCAACAAGTCTGCCCAAATTTTCCTAAAAGTATAACCTTGTCTAGTTAATAGGATAGCCCAGGGGTCAGCAACCTTGGCTCTCCAAATATTTTGGAACTACATTTCCCATGATGTTCAAACAGCCTAAAGAATGCCAGGCTCATCTTCCTTACACGTTGCTCTTCATCTGCTGCACCTCTCTGCCAATCCCTTCACTGGCTTCCTCTTGCCTCCAGGATTAAACACAAAATTCTCACTCTGACTTATAAAGCCCTCAATTGCATTGTTCCCCCCTACATCTCAGACCTTGTCTCCAGATACTCTCCCTCCCGACCCCTTCGCTCTGCTCATGATCTCCTACTCTCCTCCTCTCTTTTTACCTCCTCACATTACCATTTACAAGATTTCTTCAGACTGGCTCCCATCTTATGGAACTCTGCCTCGCTCCACAAGACTCTCCCCTAGTTTTAAAAGCTTCAAGTGCTCTACTATTCAGGGACGCATACAACCTACACTAACTTTCCTATTTCTACTGCTATCCCCTTAAACCCCATAGCATGTAAGGCTATGAGCCCAGCTGTTTGTAGTCCACCTTCATAAGAGCCAACTACAACAGTGCAACTCTCAGCAGGACCCTCTACCCATTTGATCCCTGTAATTGTTTTTATATACCACCTATGTTCATAGCGCTGCGGAACCTGTTAGCGGTCTACAAATACCTGATAATAATAATCATGGGAAATGTAGTTCCAAAACATCTGGAGAGCCAAGGTTGCTGACCCCTGGGATAGCCTTATGCTAATTCCAGGCATTCTTGAAGCCCCCCAGTTTATCCTTGCCACATCTAATGGAATCTTTTCCCATAATTCAACTACTCTTTCTTTGAAGAAGTGCTTAATATACTTTACAGTTGCTGTCATATCACACCTTTCCTTTCTCTCCTCAAAGCTATACATATTTAGGTCATTAAGCCTTTCCTGGAAAGTTTTATTTTTTACTCCATGTTCCATTTTAGTAGCCCTCAAACAGATTCCAGTTTGTTTATATCCTGCTGGAGATATGACCTCCAGAACTGTCAACAAAACTGTACAATACTGTACTGTACACAATACTCAAATAGTGCAAAAGGCTTTACCAATACAACCAAGCATTCTACTGGCCTTACTCACTGCAATACTACATTGTTTACAAATTTAAAATTCTCTAAAATAATAATTCTAAAGTCTGGTTCCTCTGTAAGAGTTAGTAAAGTGTAATTTTGAGTCTGTAATTAACCTTTTGGATTTTTTCTTTCCTAAATGCAAAAATGAGTCCTTAGCAATCTTAAACATTAGATCCAAATCATTTGTTTAACATGCCTGTAATTATTGATTGTGAACAATCCTTATATTTATTGAAACAATGTAATTTTTTTTTAACAATAGCTTTGGACCAAGCTACTGAATAAAAAGCAAGCAGTGTAAATTCATGAGCCGGTTTCCAGTTGTGAGGTTGAGGAACATAGCAGAAAACATCTTCCTAGCCAGACCCCGATTCTCTCCACATACTGCACTGACTCCTCCCCCAACTCATCCTGCACTGTGATTGCCAAAATTCTATTCAGGGATCTCTCTGCATCAGCCCCCCCAACTTTGTGTTCTCAGATTATATCTGTGAAATTTTGAGAGGTATTTAATTTAAGAGTAAATTGTTTGACAAAAAACAACAACACATTTTATATTTTCACTTTGTCCTTTAAAGAGCATATTGAAGGTCATGTGTCAATATTCAATAAAATCATTTAGTGGATTTTTTAAAAGACATTTTGAAATAAAATCATGTCATACGTTTTTGAACTGTAACAGTGTGTTTCTCCTTTGTCCTCCACCTTTTTCATCTATGCATAGACTTATAAATAAGACTGGACTGCTAAATGATGCAAGGGTCAGGATAAGCTGATGACGCCTTCTCAGTTTTTCAAGATCACATCTCATCAAATTCATATGCCACATTACTGTAGGTGCAATATTTCCGAAGTATCAGGCCAAATACTCTTCCCAGAAACCAACATATTTATAATACTTTGCAATATGGCCACATAAAAAAAGGATTTCTGCATGGAAAATGTATTTCTCAAAGACCAGTATCAGATTTAAAAACAGATGGTTATGTGTAGCATATTTCCCAAATACCAGTATCAAATTTAAAAACAGTAGGTCAGGTATTGTGCATTTTCCATGTCTTTTTTTAAAACAATGTGGCAAATGTTTCTTTGAATTGAATTTTTATGTCAGTTATCGTAAATGTGATGCTTACTGGCAATCAGCGCCCTGAAATGTATTTTGGACTAATGTTTTAACCAGGGTGGGATAAGTTAGAACTGACCTGATTTTGCAGTAATTTACATCCTATACTCATAAAGTTATATGTAGAATGTATTTAGAAATGTCTATTTCAGAATAAAACTTCTCATTTTAAATGAATCTGTCATGTAATAAATACACCTCAAGAATGTATTGCAGTGCTGCATGCAAAATTATACCTTCAGTAGAATAAACTAATTCTAATGGTGATACAGTACAGTATTATTATTATTGGTACAGTGTGGGTCATCAATATTCATTAATTTCATCAACCTATTGTTACCTTATGCAACTATAGAATAGACTACAAAAGAAATTGTAAATTATTACAGTAACAAATATGCTTGATTTCACAAGCAAATCAAACAGATAATGATATGCTTAGTTTGCCAAAGAGTAGTCTAAGAGTTACTCTTTTATATGGCTGAAAATATGAATACTGGCAATATTTGTGCTGTATTCTAATCCCTGATCACAATTAAGTGGCTGCCATAACAAAACTCTCTCTCTTCTAACTGATTTTATTGAATGTGATGATCAGAAGAAAGAGTCTACTCCATTCTGATATCCAGTTATATCTGTTTATCCTTATTGGCTAATTAACAGTGATGCTCAGGTGGTCACCCAAAACATGTCCGGACTGTCACAAAAATGAAGTGCCATGGACCATTTTTAAAGGGACATTATACACTCATTTTTGTCTTTGCATAAATGTTTTGTAGATGATCTATTAATATAGCCCATAAAGTTTTTTTTTTGTTTTGTTTTTTTAAATGTATAGTTTTGCTTATTTTTAAATAACATTGCTCTGATTTTCAGACTCCTAACCAAGCCCCAAAGTTTTATGAGAATACCGTCAGCTACCTTCTCCAGCTTGCTTCTGTTTGTGTAAAGGGTTTTTTCATATGCAAAAGAAGGGGGAGGGGGGAGTGTCTTATTTACCACTTGCAGTGGGCTTTTCAACAACCTTTTCAACAGAGCTAAACTGAGAGCTTCTAAGTACGTTTTTAAACAATTTTATAGTGGATTTTTATATCAGTATCTATGCATCTTATTCTTTATTGTAGTGTCTATTACATGCAGTTATATGAAAATGAGTGTATACTGTCCCTTTAAGTAGAAAGAAGAGGTTGAAGATTAGACATGTTGGAAGAAGATTTAAAGGATCTAATTCTGTGTCAGGCACATGTTGTTGTATTTCTGGTTGCATACATGTTTTGTAGATGATCTATTTATATAGCCCATAAAGTGTTGTTTTTTTAAATGTATAGTTTTGCTTATTTTTAAATAACATTGCTCTGATTTTCAGACTCCTAACCAAGCCCCAAAGTTTTATGAGAATACCGACAGATACCTTCTCCAGCTTGCTCCTGTTTTTGTAAAGGGTCTTTTCATATGCAAAAGAATGGAGAGGGGGGAGTGTCTTATTTCCCACTTGCAGTGGGCTTTCCAACTACCTGTTCAACAGAGCTAAACTGAGAGCTACTGGATTTTTATATCAGTATCTGTGCATCTTATTCTTTATAGTAGTGTATATTACATGCAGTTATCTGAAAATGAGTGTATACTGTCCCTTTAAGTAGACAGAAGAGGTTGAAGATTAGACATGTTGGAAGAAGGTTTAAAGGACCTAATTCTGTGTCAGGCACATGTTGTTGTATTCCTGGTTAACCCATTAAAGTATTTTAGATCATTAGGTTCTAACTATCCTGTTACCGCTCCAACCACGCAATCATTTATTGGCCAGTACAGAAAACTGGAGACAGTAAGAGAATGTTTATGATACTAAAGTAAATATATAGTGAAAACAAAGAAACAATAAAACCACCCAAAAAAAAGTATGCAATGTGCCAATCCGTGTGTCTCTTATTATACAGCAAGAGAATAATACAGATAATCAACTATACAAAGGGCCCCATATACTAAGCATGGTGTGGACAAGGTTCCTGATTTTAGAACCTTTTTGCTCAGCTTTGCATTGAATGGGCAGCTGAAAATGTACATCAGCTAAACAGATATATTATTACACACTCACTAGAGTGTGTAATGCCACCCCTTTCTTGCATGAGAGAAGGGCCTGTCAATCAACTGAAGAACATATTCAGGTGGATTTATCTCTGCCAACACAGAGGTGGTTGAGAGGGTAATATGAGGTGGACAGATAGTGCCTTAGCATGCTTAGCTGTGGCTGAGCTCTGTAGCAACCTATAACAATACAACAATAACAATAAAATAGGTATATGTCCTCAGGTTAAGACAAACAGGTAGGGATAGTAAAGTCAAAATAAAACTTTAATGATTTAGATAGAGCATGCAATTTTAAGCAACTTTCTAATTTACTTCTATTATCAAATTGTATTTGTTCTCTTGGTATCTTTATTTTAAAAAGCTGGAATGTAAGCTTAGAAGCCGGACCATTTTTGGTTCAGCACCTGAGTAGCGCTTTCTGATTGGTGTCTAAATGTAGCCATCCAATCAGCAAGTGCTACCCGGGTACTGAACCAAAAATGGGCCGTCTCGTAAGCTTACTTTCCAGCATTTTAAAATAAGGATACAAAGAGAACGAAGAAAAATTGATCATGGGAGTAAATTAGAAAGTTTCTTAAATTTGCATGCTCTGTCTGAATCATGAAAGTATATTTTTGACTGTACAATCCCTTTTAAGGGACATTCCAGCCATAATTGGAATGGACACGGATTTGTTTCAATTTTGAGTATAAACTTTATTGCAATATACATGTAATAGTTCAAATGCTTCCAGTTAAAGTTATATAGCTATTTCAAGAGAGTATTTTAGTATGCACTGTGCACCAGCATTTTAAACACAGCACTTGCTCAGAGAGCCTAAGGTGCTTGTACCATCTGGTAATGACTCAATTTGTTAAAGTGATAGTAAATCCTAGCATTTTTAAAAAGCTATAAAATAAAATACTTCATGCTGAAAGTTTCTTTATTTGTCTGCAGCGTTTGTGCACTGAGCGCCTCAAGCAGCCCATGGCAGAATGCTTATTTTCAGTTAGGTGATCTTAGCCAATAGCATGCTAGCTATGCGGCATAATGCCAGCTGGCCCGCACGGCTATTGGCTAAGAGGCGGAAACGTCGCCTCACTGAAAAATAGCGTTCTGCTGTTGAGAATGCTTCAGACAAATAAAGGAGCTTTCAGCATGAAGTATTTTATACTTAATGACTGAAAGTTCCCCTTAATTGTTCCACTGGTAAATCCTAGCATTTGAAAAAGGCTAGGATTTACTATTTCTTTAAGTGCTGAGATGAAACCAACCCCACTGGCTCTCTGAGCAGCTGCAGTATTTAAATCCCAAGGCACTGAGTATATCTAGTTATGCTTTTCATGCACGTGCAGAGAAAAATAACACAAAAACAGTGATAACCTTTACTATAAGTATTTTTTCTAGTGTATGTATATTATAAATATGTTTTTATTCAATGATGTAATTAATCTATGTGCATTTCAATTTTGACTGTAATGTCCCTTTAAATAGTTGACTAGCTGCTAATGTGAGTAAGATTCTTGAGGGTTTAATTTTTTTCCAATCATTTAATTTTAAAGCAATATGTTTAATATGTTGAAATGAAATAAAAAAATTCACATGAAAGAGCACTATTTATGATTTTTTTTTAATTTTATTTTCTCTTGCAAGGTGTATCCAGTCCACGGATTCATCCTTACTTGTGGGATATTCTCATTCCCTACAGGAAGTGGCAAAGAGAGCACACAGCAAAGCTGTCCATATAGCTCCCCCTCTGGCTCCGCCCCCAGTCATTCTCTTTGCCGCTCTAACAAGTAGCATCTCCACGGGAGGGTAAAGTGAATGTGGTGTTAGAATTTTCACAAAGGTGCTAGGGTCCCTTCTGGCGGTCCTAAGACCGCGGGGCATTGCAGTAGCACCCTATCTGGACGACATCCTAATACAGGCATCGTCTTTTCTCAGAGCCAAGGCTCATACGGATATTGTTCTGGCCTTTCTAAGGTCTCACGGGTGGAAGGTGAACACCGAAAAAAGTTCTCTGTCCCCGCTCACAAGGGTTCCCTTCCTGGGAACATTAATAGACTCGGTAGAAATGAAAATATTTCTGACGGAGGTCAGAAGGTTAAAGCTTCTAAGCACTTTCCAAGCTCTTCATTCCATTCCTCGGCCATCTGTAGCTCAGTGCATGGAGGTAATCGGATTAATGGTAGCAGCAATGGACGTAGTCCCTTTTGCTCGAATTCATCTCAGGCCATTGCAATTGTGCATGCTCAAACAGTGGAATGGGGATTATGCAGATTTGTCTCCTCAAATCCAACTGGACCAGAAAACCAGAGATTCTCTTCTCTGGTGGTTGTCTCAGGATCATCTGTCTCAGGGAATGTGCTTCCGCAGACCGGAGTGGATCATCGTAACGACCGACGCCAGTCTGTTAGGCTGGGGCTTCCTGAAAGCTCAGGGCCTATGGTCTCGGGTAGAGTCTCTTCTCCCGATAAACATTTTGGAACTGAGAGCGATATTCAATACGCTGCAGGCATGGCCTCAGCTAGCGGCGGCCAAGTTCATCAGATTTCAGTCGGACAACATCACGACTGTAGCATACATCAATCATCAGGGAGGAACAAAGAGTTCCTTAGCAATGAAGGAAGTAACCAAGATAATCAGGTGGGCGGAGGATCACTCTTGTCACCTATCTGCAATTCACATCCTAGGAGTAGACAACTGGGAAGCGGATTTCCTAAGTCGTCAGACTTTTCACCCGGGGGAGTGGGAACTCCACCCGGAGGTATTTGCTCAACTGACTCAGCTTTGGGGCATTCCAGAGTTGGATCTGATGGCGTCCCGTCAGAACACCAAACTTCCTCTTTACGGATCCAGGTCCAGGGATCCCAAGGCGGCATTGATAGATGCTCTAGTAGCGCCTTGGTCCTTCAATCTGGCCTATGTCTTTCCACCGTTTCCCCTTCTCCCTCGGCTGGTAGCCAGAATCAAACAGGAGAAGGCCTCGGTAATTCTGATAGCGCCTGCATGGCCACGCAGGACTTGGTATGCAGACCTAGTGGACATGTCATCTGTTCCACCATGGACACTGCCAATGAGGCAGGATCTTCTAATACAGGGTCCATTAAAGCATCCAAATCTAGTTTCTCTGCAGCTGACTGCTTGGAGATTGAACGCTTAATTCTATCCAAGCGTGGGTTCTCTGAATCAGTCATAGATACTCTGATCCAAGCTAGAAAACCTGTCACCAGGAAAATTTACCATAAGATATGGCGGAAATATCTTTGTTGGTGTGAATCCAAGAGTTACTCGTGGAGTAAGATTAGGATTCCAAGGATATTGTCCTTTCTCCAAGAAGGATTGGAGAAAGGTTTATCAGCTAGTTCTTTAAAGGGGCAGATATCCGCTCTGTCTATCCTTTTACACAAGCGTCTGGCAGGAGTACCAGATGTTCAAGTGTTTGCATAGGCGTTAGTCAGAATCAAGCCTGTCTATAAACCTGTGGCTCCTCCATGGAGTCTAAATTTAGTTCTTTCAGTTCATCAAGGGGTTCCTTTTGAACCTTTACATTCCATAGATATTAAGTTATTATCTTGGAAAGTCTTGTTTTTGGTAGCTATATCTTCTGCTCAAAGAGTTTCAGAATTGTCTGCATTGCAGTGTAATTCACCCTATCTGGTGTTCCATGCAGATAAGGTAGTTTTGCGTACCAAACCTGGGTTTCTTCCTAAAGTTGTTTCTAATAAGAACATTAACCAGGAAATCATTGTTCCTTCTCTGTGTCCTAATCCAGCTTCTAAGAAGGAACGGCTTTTACACAATCTTGATGTGGTTCGTGCTTTGAAATTCTATTTACAAGCAACTAAGGATTTCAGACAAACATCATCTTTGTTTGTTGTCTATTCTGGTAAGAGGAGAGGTCAAAAAGCGACGGCTACCTCTATTTCTTTCTGGTTGAAAAGCATCATCCGATTGGCTTATGAGACTACTGGGCAGCAGCCTCCTGAACGAATTACAGCTAATTCCACCAGAGCTGTAGCTTCCACTTGGGCCTTCAAGAATGAGGCTTCTGTTGAACAGATTTGTAAGGCAGCGACTTGGTCCTCACTGCATACTTTTGCCAAATTTTACAAATTCGATACTTTTGCTTCTTTGGAGGCTATTTTTGGGAGAAAGGTTTTGCAAGCAGTGGTGCCTTCCATTTAGGTTACCTGTCTTGTTCCCTCCCTTCATCCGTGTCCTAAAGCTTTGGTATTGGTATCCCACAAGTAAGGATGAATCCGTGGACTGGATACACCTTGCAAGAGAAAACAGAATTTATGCTTACCTGATAAATTACTTTCTCTTGCGGTGTATCCAGTCCACGGCCCGCCATGGCAATTAAGTCAGGTTAAAATTTTTTGTTTAAACTACAGTCACCACTGCACCCTATGGTTTCTCCTTTTTCTCCTAACCGTCGGTCGAATGACTGGGGGGGCGGAGCCAGAGGGGGAGCTATATGGACAGCTTTGCTTTGTGCTCTCTTTGCCACTTCCTGTAGGGAATGAGAATATCCCACAAGTAAGGATGAATCCGTGGACTGGATACACCGCAAGAGAAAGTAATTTATCAGGTAAGCATAAATTCTGTTTTTTAATAAAGGGACATAAAATTGTAAAACGAAAATGCTCTAATATGCATTCTAAATAGCACTTTATTATTGTACTATGGCTCCCACATTGTTCCTGCAGAGAGGTTAAACACAGAGTTGAAGTCAGTGCCACAAGAGTAGTGCACTACTGGGAGCTAGCTGAATACATCACCTGAGCCAATGACAAGAGTTGTATTTGTGTAGCCACCAGTCACAAGTTAGCTTCCAGCAATGCATCGCTGCTTCTGAACCTACCTAGGTATTCATTTCAGCACAGGAAGCCCAAAGAACAATGTAAATTTGATAATATAAGTAATTTGAAAAGTTTGTTAAAAGTGCATGCTCTATAGAAACTATAATAGTGTGTTTAGACTTTCATGTCAAAAGAGAAATAAAGCAGGTTTGCTACATTATAAATAAGGGCTATATTACAAGTGAAGCACTATTTAACGCTCCCACTTGAGCAGTAGTGGACTTAATCAACAGAGGGCCCTGGGGCAAAAATGTTTTGTGCTTCCCATAGGTGACTCAGTAGTAAGCAATAGTAATAATATACATGCAGCTCTGTATAATGATGTTGAGGATAGATAGACCTGCAAACTGCACAAATAAAAGGCTCCTCTGCATTAGGATTGGACCCATTCTGCACACTCCTATTGTATAGACTGGCTGTTATGTATAGACTGGCTGTTATGTATAGACTGGCTGTTATGTATAGACTGGCTGTTATGTATAGACTGGCTGTTAGGTATAGACTGGCTGTTAGGTGTAGACTGGCTGTTAGGTGTAGACTGGCTGTTAGGTGTAGACTGGCTGTTAGGTGTAGACTGGCTGTTAGGTGTAGACTGGCTGTTAGGTGTAGACTGACTGTTATGTATACACTGGCTGTTATGTATAGACTGGCTGTTATGTATAGACTGGCTGTTATGTATAGACTGACTGTTATGTATAGACTGGCTGTTATGTATAGACTGGCTGTTACGTATAGACTGGCTGTTAGGTATAGACTGGCTGTTATGTATAGACTGGCTGTTATGTATAGACTGGCTGTTATGTATAGACTGGCTGCTAGGTATAGACTGGCTGTTAGGTGTAGACTGGCTGTTAGGTGTAGACTGGCTGTTAGGTGTAGACTGGCTGTTAGGTGTAGACTGGCTGTTATGTATAGACTGGCTGTTATGTATAGACTGACTGTTATGTATAGACTGGCTGTTAGGTATAGACTGGCTGTTACGTATAGACTGGCTGTTACGTATAGACTGGCTGTTATGTATAGACTGGCTGTTATGTATAGACTGGCTGTTATGTATAGACTGGCTGTTAGGTATAGACTGGCTGTTGGGTATAGACTGGCTGTTGGGTATAGACTGGCTGTTGGGTATAGACTGGCTGTTGGGTATAGACTGGCTGTTGGGTATAGACTGGCTGTTGGGTATAGACTGGCTGTTGGGTATAGACTGGCTGTTAGGTATAGACTGGCTGTTAGGTATAGACTGGCTGTTATGGGCCCCCTCCATCACTTGGGCCCTGGTTCCACTGTACCTGCTGCACCAATAGTAGTTCCACCCCTGCACTTGAGCACTAACTCCACTAGAAGTAAGCTTTATTTTATTTATTCATAAACACATATTTCTACCTATATCTCATGGTATTTGGTACAATATATATCTATACCTATATATCTATATGATTATATATAGGTATAGATATATACGGTGTGTGTATGTGTGTGTATATATATATATATATATATATATATATATATATATATATATATATATATGTGTGTGTGTGTGAAAATCTATTTTAAAATACATAGAACATATTCTGCTATGTGCAAATATTTACAGTAAATAATATATATACATATACCTATTTAGACGTGTGTGTGTGTATATATATATATATATATATATATATATATATATATATATATATATATATATATATATATATATATATGTCTGTTATAGTCCTTTGCCTGCCTTTTTCCACCTAACACCTGAGATATCATGTTTTTGAGCCCTTATAAGTTTTTTATGCAATTTTTAAAATAATTTTATTAGTTGCTGTTATTATGAATGTAACTGTACTTTGTAATGTATTTTTGATGTATTTTGTGCTACTTTTTTGTTTTGAAAAATTGTTACTACAGAGAAATAAATGATGGCACCACTACTGATAGATATTTAGAGTCTTTTCACCATCTTAGATCAGGACAAATTGGCCTAAAACTAAATTATTTGACTAGGGTTTGGTGCTTAGTATCAAAGTTACATTAACTTAAATTCAATAGAGAATTGAATACAAGGATACTGTATTAGCACTCTTAAGACTCAATAAGTAAATTGGAACGGAGAACTGTATAGTTGGCATGGGTTAAAACATAATAATCTTTATTTGAACATATTTAAAATAATGGATGTAATTAAAATTTAAATGTTAGCGGACAAACAGTAATGATTTGCATCAAATTATTAATGGGTGGTGTTGGTAATAGAATTACCTTTAACTCTATGAGAGTATAAGTAGTGTTGACTAGTGGGTGGCGGAATATTAAGAACTAGTAGGTCAAAAAAGGAGATGCTCTTTATTGTGCAGTGGATTGACACGCTATAGCATTTGTAACTAAAGTGACAATTAGACAGTATAAAGATAAACTTTAAAGTTGTATACTTATCAAGTGTCACTAATAAAATTAACGTGAATGCATATATTGGTCGATCACCTGGGATACACCTAACTGCTACAAACAAACGCTTGTCTTTAGCATACATGTTGAGCAGGATCTATGCAGAGATATATTACTCAGCCCATTAACTTATAAGTGGACCGGTATCTAATTTAATGCAAGTGTCTTACTAACACAGCTTGTAATCTCTGACTTTTGTTGAAAGAGATAGCAACTACCACCCCTTTGATAATAGGTGGTTTATAATAGACTACAACACAATTATCAGTGATTACTAAGAAAAATCATTAGAAAATTAGAAATAAGAGGATTAATGTGAAATAAACCAAGTGTATACTTAACATGTTGTAATACAATTCAACTACCATGGAATTTGGATTGTATTAATCATCCCTCTATTTTACAATAAGTGGTGACTAATTGAGATTTATTTAGATAACATTACACTCATATATGTTGTTCAATAAAGAATAATAAAGAACAAATTAACTTGGTGGTAAGCCAATAATTATCCTGACAAACACAGTACTTAAACATATTGTTTAACAAAGGATAATATAGTACAAGTCAATTTAACTGTGTTGTTCTATGGTATATATAAACACAGTACTTATACATATTGTTGAACAAAGGATAAAGTACAAGTCAATTTAACTGTGTTGTTCTAGGGTATATATCTGAACTAATAATAATTGCCCCATATTATGATCCAAATTAGAGAGTGACAGTATCTCTATTATAATTGTAAAAACTAGAATCAACTTAAAGAGTGTCATTATAGTCTCCTCTTTTGACCCACCAATTTCAAATAATCAACAAAGGATAATAAAGAACGAATTAAACAGGTGGCAAGATAATATTTATCCTGACAACACAAGCACTCATATATAGTGTTTAACAAAGGATAATGAAGAACAAGCTAATTTAACTGTGTTGTCTCAAGGTATATATTTGAACTGACATTATTTATGTCCCATATTATGATCCAAATTGGAGAGTGACAATATCTCTATCATGATCTGATTAAATACAAAATCAATATAAAGAGCATCTCCTTTTTTGACCTACTAGTTCTTAATATTCCGCCACCCACTAGTCAACACTACTTATACTCTCATAGAGTTAAAGATAATTCTATTACCAACACCACCCATTAATAATTTGA
Source organism: Bombina bombina (assembly GCF_027579735.1). Lineage (NCBI taxonomy): Eukaryota > Metazoa > Chordata > Amphibia > Anura > Bombinatoridae > Bombina > Bombina bombina. Next base: position 547,108,774 of record NC_069502.1, on the reverse strand, counting down.
TGCAAATCATTACTGTTTGTCCGCTAACATTTAAATTTTAATTACATCCATTATTTTAAATATGTTCAAATAAAGATTATGTTTTAACCCACGCCAACTATACAGTTCTCCGTTCCAATTTACTTATTGAGTCTTAAGAGTGCTAATACAGTATCATTGTATTCAATTCTCTATTGAATTTAAGTTATTGAAAAATTGTTAACCAGAGCTCTGAGTATGTGGAGATCATTCTAGTGTAAATCGCGATTGCGCTCAAGTGATTACGTTTACTGGCAACTTGTAATACGATCGGTTAACCTGACGCGCACAAATACCCACAATAAACCCCTTTTCGCTTGCACGTAACTGTTAACGCACCACTCGTAATCTGGCCCTAAATGGGGGTAATAATATAATGCACTCACGAAGTATAGTACTTTCTTATTTTTTAAAATATATTATATATATATATATATATATATATATATATATATATATACATACACAATATGGCCAAAAGTGTGTGGACTCACCTCCCCTGCTAATTATTTATTTTAGGTGTTTCAGTCACGCCCATAGCTAATAGATGCATACAATCTTGCACATAACCATTAAATCTTCACAGACAAACATTTTCAGTGCAATGGTCATACTGGAGAGCTTAGTGACTTTAAACATGGCACTGTCATAGGATGCCAACTTTACCACAAGTCAACTCATGAAATATCTGCCCGGTTACATGTAAGTGCTACTATTGTGAAATTAAAGCATCTAGGAGCAACAGACCAGCCACAAAATGGTAGACCACGTAAGCCCACTGACGTGCGTAAAGTGTGAGACATGCACAGAGGTGTAACTAGAAACCACAGGGACCGGGTACAAGAATCTAAGAAGCCCCCCTCCAAAAAAAAAAAGTGAATTTGATACATATATAAATATATATATATATATATTTATTTACATTTAACACAGAAATAAAATGTGAATCAGATTACATGTCTGCACAAGGAGGTACCCTGTGCCCACAGTCTGTGAGATGGTCTGACCCCCTATTACTGTATATATTGACACTGTTTAACCCACCAGTAGTGTATATAGTGAGTTAGTGACACAGTATGTAATCTACTGGTGAGATGGCTGGTCTGACCCTACCCACCCCAGTACTTTATAAAGTCACCACAGTAGTCTGTGACATGGTCCAGCCCCCCCTGTACTGTATATTAGGGTTGCCACCCGTCCCTTAAAATACAGAACACTTATAAATTACACATGCTGCTGGGTATGCAGGGAGGAATATGAATAGTGCTGTCCAGAAACACAATACATGTTCCTCCCTGCACACCCTGCAGCATGTGTAACTCATAAGTGTCCAGGAAAACATGGCTGAGGTGGCAACTCTAACTGTATATAGTGGTACTGTATAGTGACACTGTTTACACCCTGCCCCCCCCATGCTGTAGTAACAAGGTCTGTAATTTAATGGTTCCACACACACACACACATTCATACATAAATACACACACAGTCACATACACACACACACACACATAAACACTAATGGGTAAAACTGAACACTAACCCCAGTAGTCAGAGACACTAGTAAAGCATCATGTCACACTCACATGATATCAGTGCAGGCAGTGGCAGGACAACATTTTTTATTATTTTTATTTTTTTTAAGCTGGGCCCCCACCCTCAGGGGCCCAAATCCAGTTGAAACCTCTGCACCCCCTGTAGTTTCGTCCCTGGACGTGCACATCATCTGTTGCATTACTCACTACAGAGTACCCAACTTCCTCTAGACGCAACATCAGTACAAATGGACTGTGCGTCAGCAGCTTCGGGAAATGGGTTTTCATGGCTGAGCGGATGTACACAGTCCTCACATCAACATGCTTATTGCCAAGTGTGGCCTTTAGTCTGTAGACAACAAGGATAGCCATTGTCATAAAGTTAGTATAAAATGCATTGTTTTGTAGTTATCTGATTAAACCAATTAGGGACATATATGTAGCAGAGTTAGTCTTGAGCAGTCAGCAGGGTGCATTTCAAGTTCTGAGAGTTAGAAATTGCTTCAGAGCTGAATAACATGAAAAGGGGCAAAACAAACAATGCAAATATATTGCGTATTTTACACATTTTATGTAAAAATCTCAAGCTGTTTACTGTCCCTTTAAAATACTGTCAGTTGTTATTAACAAAACCTACAGAAGTAATCAGATATAAAGGTTACCTAAACAAAAGCTCTGTTCCTGTTCTGGCTGGGTGGCCCCTTTGTAAACAATGCAAATTAGTATTTTTATTTAAACAGAAGGAAAAATCTAAACTTTAGATACAAAATAAAATCTATCAAGACCAGTCACATCAGAAGCAGTAGAAATTGCTAGATGCTAGTGTCTGAAGGTGAAAGCTGCCTTGCTTTGCATGTGCTGGAACCAGACTGTACAGTTAGCGCAACCAATAAATATGCACAGTGTGCTCAGGCAAATGGAAGATATTGGTTTATTGTATTTCAAGCAGATGCAGGAACACCATTTAAAAAGGCTGGGCTCATTTCTTTCTCCCGTCCCCACTGTGAACTAGATTTCTTGTAATACTTGTTTACATATTTTTTCTGTAGTCATGATTGCAGTAATTAAATGTTTAGTATAGAGGTAGGTTTTAAAGAGACACGTTACTAAAACATTTGTTTCCCCTTAATCTGTTCCAAATTACTTCTTATACTTACTGCAGAGTACGAATATGCATCTGGATCTTTTTTGAGGATCCAAAAGCGGAAGTAGGCAGTCGCTCGTGTCTTTTCGTAGCCGGATTGATTCTAGTGAGATTCCCACACTGGATTTCCACAGATCTTAATGTTGTGATCTTTCACTAGAATCAATCCGGCCACAAAAAGTCACAAGAGGCCGACCTATTTCCGCATTCGAATCCTCAGAAAAAATTCAAATGCATATTTCTACTGCAGAGTATTAAATGTATGACAAATTATTCTTTCATGTTTATTTATGAATTTGAAATAGCTGTTTTTCATTATCTAGGACATGCCTTTGGGTTGAGCCTGCAAGTAAAGCAGACCTGCTCATTTAAATTTGTGTTAGGTATTGAAATGCTAATTATGGGGAGAGGGGGGTAAATATTTCACATACAAAATCTCTCTCCTTCATACCCCCACTGGGAGATTAATTGGTGTTATTGTCTCCTAATTACATAGCTTTACTTCAGGTGTGGATACAACAGGCAAAAGTAGCTATTTCAAATAGAAAATAAAGGAGAGAGAATTAAGCATACAGTGTCAATTTAAAAGAAAATGTCAAATTACAAAATAAAGGTACATTAACTATTTGTAAACAATTTAGTACACTCCAGTAGGTAAAATATATAGGGCCAGATTACAAGTGGAGCGCAAAATATAGCTTTCGCAATTGTGATATTTGCGCTCCACTTTGTAATACCAGCACACGCAAATGTGCACTAATATTATATGTTAGGTGCAATACGAATGCAGCCTTGTGTTTGCATTGCGCTCATGAGAGCGCTCTTCCATAGGCTCTAATGGGAGCCTTATTCTTATGACAGGAGACACAGTAGAGAACCTATTGCAGCGAAGGGGGTAAGTTGTGCTGCAATGGGCAGCAGATTTAAATATATATGTATTTGCTTATATACAGTACATATATATTTATGTGAATACACAGTTCCCCATAGATCGCTATGTAAAGGTACTTTTCAGTGCTGTTTTTTTTTTTCTAACAACCCACACCCGCCACTTTTAACCCCTAAAAACTGCTTTGTGCAGTTGTTTTTTATTAAAAAAAAATCAACGTTTCTTTCCTAAAATATGGCGAGTCCACGACGTCATCAATTACTAGTGGGAATATCACTCCTGGCCAGCAGGAGGAGGCAAAGAGCACTTTCTACCCACAATCCCCAGTCATTCTCTTTGCCTCTGTCAATGGAGGAGGTGAAGTTCTGGTGTCTGAAGAAAAATGGATTTCCTTCGATTCGAGCAAGATTTTTGGGTCTATCCGTAATCCACGTTAATCTCTTCAGTAGGGTAGTGGTGGCTTTAAAGCAGTTAGGAACTTGTAAGGTGGGCCTTACTGCGTTTTCCTATCATAATTGCTGCTCATGGTATAGAAAGCCAGAGTAGGTTTACTCTGTTCTTTCTCTTTCTACAGGTCTCTGTGAGGAGTGGCTTCCTCTCACACTTTGTAGGCTGTCGTCCTGCCTGACAGATGGATTACAGGTAGGTGCCTTTTGTCTTCTAGGTTAGGAGATGGGCACTGACAAAAATTGTACTGTAATATTAAGGGACATATATATCCTGTGGACAGGATATTATCTGGCAGGGAGCAGGCACATTTATGTGACTAGAGAGACAACTGTCTGTTGGCTAGGAGTTCTCTCCTATTTGGGCTGTTACTTTTGTGGGTCTAATTAAGCTATACAACATGCTGTGTTTATAAGAGCTTGATGTTTGCTTTGCACTGTGAGTGGCCACTGTCTGTTGGGGGTAAATCTATGGTTTAGAGGTCTAAGCCCTAGATTTTATATGAAATGTTGGTTTTCATTCTCCCATGCATATAACTTTGCTCAGGGAAAACACTAGAGCATAAGCTGTGTAACAGAGGGAGTCCATTCTTAACCTTATAGCAGATGATCTTATTTTTTACATAAATATTGTCCGCCCTCACTATGATGAGCCTGGAGTATGCTCAGATGATTGCAGTAAATTGGAATTATGTAATGGGATCGATGTTTCTCATTTTAGTTCTCATCCGCTATTAAGCACAAATTTCTTGGCGGGGATTTTTTTTTCACATCGTGAAGCGTGCTGGAGAGTCACATGACCCGCTTCTGCTGTAGTCTTTTACACGGAGCGGTGTCCTCTCGTCTGCCGACATCTTGTGGAGTTAGAAAAGCTCTATGCAGATTCCGCAGCGTATTACTGTTTTCTATAGCACTACAAGATCAGAGTTAGTTTGGTGCTAATTGTCTTTCTCCATGGCTCCGCTACATGCTGTGTATACAGTTATGTTTTTAATAAGGGATTCCATATATCCCAATCATTTTTAAAGTGACAGTATTAAAAATGTTACGTACATTTTCTTTTTCCAAATTATTTCATAAATATTTAAAGGATACAGAATCCAGGTGTGACACATACCCTTTTTGACAGGGATATAACTATTTAATTGCTGGGACATGGGTGTCTAGGTGTCCTATTATATAGACTGGTTATACTCTGTTGCACAAATTGTTTGGTATATGCAATTCTGTGCCGAATATTTTGATAGATCGTTACCCACTGAGCCAAATCTCTCTTAGGATGATGCTGTTTAGGCAATGCCACAGCTTTCTCCTCTAAAGTTCCAAGCCTCAATGGCGTCACATGCAGTGCCATGCGGTTCCTCTCAATCTCCTGGAGGAGTGTATTTGCATATGTATTTTGCTGTATAGCCTATCTTCTATGGTTTCTGTGGCATTATCTGATTTTCCTGTGTTTAAGGGAAAATGCAAGAGGAAAATTGAGTTCAGATAGTAAGGTTTCTGTTCTGCCTACTGCTACACAGGTTGCCCTCCCTCATAAGTCTGAGAATGAGGATAGCCTCTGGAGGGTGAAATCTCAGATTCGGACAGTATAATTCCTTCATCTGATGCTGAAGTAGTAACCTTCAGATTTAAGCTTGAACACCTTTGTGTATTGTTAAAGGAGGTTTTGGCTTCTGGGGACGAATCCCATACTGTTGTTGTCAACCCTAAAGAATCTAGTAAACTTTATAAATACTAGGATTCCAATGTGGAAGTTTTTCCTGTTCCAAGCCATGCTAGGAGATTTTTCACAGGAATGGCAGAAGTCAGGGATTCCTTTTTCCCCGTCTATTGTCTTTAAAAAGATGTTTCCTGTCGATGTCTCCATTAAATATCATGGCGCATGGTGCCTTATGTAGTAGTAGGGACCATCTCTACTCTGGCTAAGAGAACTATGATCCCTATAGAGGATAGCAGCTCTTTTAAGGATCAATTAACTAAGCTGGAGGCTTTTATGGAAGTTTCTTGACACTGTGGCAAGTGCGGCATCTTATTGGTGCAAAGCCTCGTCTGATGCCACTTTGCTAGGGACTCCTTTGAGGTGATCCAGAACAGAATTAAGGCTATTAAGCTAGCCAATTATTTTATTTCTGATGCTACCATACAAGTTTCACTGTGCTAGCCCGCGGGGCGTTGTGGCTATATTATTGGTCAGTGGATTTTTCTTCTGAGTCCAAGCTTCTGGCACATTCTTACAAGGATAAGATCTTGTTTGGTCCTGATATGACATGTATATTTCTGATATTACAGGTGGAAAAGGGTCTTTTCTACCACAAGACAAGATGAATAGAACTACAGGAGTTTGCCCCCCAATCTGGGATCAGACCAAGTGGGGGGCGGATTTTCTCTGTTTTTCCTCATTCGTGGATACGAGATGTCCCAGATAGACTGCGGGCATAGTTTCTCAGGATTACTAAATAGAGGTTCCACCTCTCAAATTTATCTGCGGTCCAGATAAGAGAGGCATTTTTTGAAGTGCGTTTGGGACCTTTCTTCTCTGTGAGTGAGACCAGTTCCTGTGAGGGAACAGGGTTTAGGATTCTATTCATGTCCATGGTTCTGGAAAAAGAGGGAATTTTTATACTAGACCTAAGGTGTCTCAACAAGTTTTCTCACTGTACCGTCCTTTAAAATGGAAACCATTGGTCCCATTCTTACTTTGGTCCAAGAGGGTCAGTTCATGGTGACCATAGACCTGGAGGACGCGTATTTTCACGTTTCTGAGGTTTGCTTTTCTGGACAAACACTTTTAGTTTTTGGCTCTACCCTTTGGTCTTGCCTCGGCTCCCAGAGGGGGCTATCTTGGCAGTGATCAGGTTTTGGGGATTGCTGTGGCGCCCTTCCTGCACAACGTAATGGTTCAGGCACCATCCTTTCAACACTCTAACTCTCATTTAGAGATCTTGTTGTCTTTTCTTCGTTCCCTCGGATGGGAAGTGAATCTGAAAATGAGTTCCCTTGTTCCACCTACAGGGGTAGTTTTCTTAGGGACCATATTAGTTTTCCCTATCTCTGATAATACTTATGATAGAGTAGAAAATAGAAGCAGATGGCAGCACTACAGAATAAAAGATGTATATTTATTTACTTCTACTCCGAACAAACACAGAACAACAACGTTTCGGGTGTTATCCCTTAATCATGTGATACAACATGATTAAGGGAAAACATCCAAAACGTCATTGTTCTATGTTTGTTTGGAGTAGATGTAAATAAATATACATCTTTTATTCTAGTGTGCTGCCATCTGCTTCTTTTTTCTACATTGTATTTGGGACTTGTTGTTGTGGAGTCCTGGATGGCAGGGTCACCCGTTTGATACAAAGGTGCTGGAGAGCATATATATTCTACATAATACTTATGACAGAGGTCAGAAAATCAAAGATTCTTTCCTCTTGCCTCTCTGCAGTCTACTGTTTGGCCTTCAATGTATGGGGGTAATTGGTCTGATGGTTGCTTCATTGGATAGCATTCCCTGGTTCGATTCCATCTGAGAGTTCTGCTGTTATGCATGCTCAGGCTATGGAATAGGGATCATGTGGATCTGTCTCTGAGGATAGATCTGGATCTATTGACATGGGTTTTTCTCCCGTGGTAGTTTTCTCTGGAGCATCTGTCTCAGGACACTTGCTTTCGGAGACCTTACTGGTTAATAGTGACCACAGACGTCCACCTGCTGGGCTGGGGAGCAGTCTGGGACTCATTAAGGGAGCAAGGTGTATAGACTCGGGAGGAGTCTGCTCTTTCCATAAACATCTTGGAGTTAAGAGAGATTTAAAAAATGAAAGAGAAGAAGGCGCTCCAATGGTGCAGAATGTTAAAACACAGCTAGATCTTCCCCAGAAATGATCCCCTTACAAGTAAATGGGTACTCACAGAGCGCACTATAATGCAGTGCTATTCTTCCAGGCTGGAGTATTCAGAGCCCACCAGCTAGCTCCCACCAGATTCAATGTGATCTTGAGTCTGGGATGAAAGAACAAAAAGGGGAGGGAAACAGGGAGACTCCAATGGTGCAGATGATCACTAATGCTTTCAAAGCCCCCAATATGTGCCCCTTCTGTGATGGAATACTCACATATGCTGCGCACTATAATGTAGTGCAAGCTGGTATATCAGAGTTTACCAGCTGACTCACTCCAAAGAACAGGATCAACAGTCCAGCAAAGGATATGAGACCCCGAAATGAAGCTCACAAACCAAAAAAAATATAATTTAAAATATCCCAAACCAAGGGATATATTTTATTAAAAGTAGTATAAAAACAATACAAGAAATTCTGCATTACCTTCATCAATATTATAATTCTTGATACCTTCTAAGGTCACTTAGCACTAAATTTCTAAATACCTCCAAATAAGAATTAGATAGCACACTAGGGTTAAAACTAGATATAGGTCTCACCTCAGTATGTATTACATCATTACACATATGCTCCCATAATTCGTCTGGCTCAAAATAGATATAATTTGTGACCTCTCTCTCGGCCATATCATTAGTTAGAATCACCTTGCAGTTGGACCCTTTGAGTTTCTTTACTGCAAAATAACGTTGAATATTCAACTTTCTTACAAATTTGTTTATATCAACGAATAGATCAAAGATATTGTGGGAATTAGATGGACTGAAATTAAGACCCCTTCCTAAAACCCCTATCTCTGTATTATTTAACTGACGACTAGACAGATTGAAGATTCCCTTCTTCAATCTCTCCAGTTTGGTCTTTTAGCGGGTCTTACCTCTTCCTCTGTTACCCCGTTTGCGAAAGGTCTTTTTCGTGGGGTTCCTTGACCTTGAGATCTCATTTCCAGATCCCTTTTCATACTGGTGTTGGGGACCAGAATTTTTCCTGTCGTTGTTGTAAAAAAATTATAATTATCCCTAGGGTAATTGTCATAGGTGGCCCTAGATGTAGAGGCCAAAGGGAACCCAAACTGTTTATCATGTTGTCTTTGATATGAGTTCGGATATCTAGGGTAATTCTCTAAATTACCTCCAGATGATTTGTGGAATTGCTGTTGTTTATTTCTCCACATTGGAGTCTCCACCATCTTACCCTTACCTTGTTTAGAAAACGAAGTGTCTTAGTAAATGGAGTTCATTCAGCAGAGGGGGCTGTTACTAGTGGTGTTCCTCAGGGGTCAGTTCTGGGGTCTGTTTTGTTTAACATATTTATCTGTGATATCAGCAAATGGGAAAGTATGTCTGTTGGCAGATGATACAAAAAAAAAAGTGTATGTTCCAGGGGGGATAGACAAAATGAGAAGTGATATACAACAATTGGAGCACTGGACACATGACTGGGATCTAAAGTTCAACACAGCAAAGTGTAAAATAATGCATTTAGGGAAGAAAAATCCAAATGTTAATTACAGACTCAATGACACTTAACTGACTGTTATAGATGAGGAACAGGACTTGGGAATCATTATTTCAGATGATTTAAAACTTAGTAAACAATGTAGTAATGCAGCGAGTAAGGCTAGCAGAATGATTGGATGTATTGGTAGAGGTATTTGCAGCAGCAATAGTAAGGTTCTTATGCCACTTTATAGATCATTAGTTTGGCCTCATCTTGAGTATTGTGTGCAGTTCTGGAGGCCATATCTTCAGAAGGATATTAACAAACTTGAATCTGTGCTAAGGAGGGCTACCAAAATGGTACATGGTGTAAAAAATAAAACTTACCAGGATAGGCTCAATGACATAAATATGTATAGCTTAGAGGAGAGAAGGGAAATAGGTGATATGATGGCAACTTTCAAGTACATTAAAGGGCTTAGTAAAACTGAGGCTGTGGGTATTTTACATAAAATGTAAAATTCAAGAACAAGGGGTCATGATCTCAAGCTAAAGGGTAGTAGATTCAGGAGTTATTTGAGGAAGCACTTCTTTACAGAAAGAGTGATTGATTTATGGAATAAACTTCCTCAAGAGGTAGTAGTGACAAATACTGTGGGGGACTTTAAAAATTCATGGGACAAGCATAAGGCTATCCTACAAACTAGATAAGTTTATACTGTTAGGTAATATCGGGCAGACTTGCTGGGCCTATGGCTCTTATCTGCCGTCAATATCTATGTTTCTATTTTCAGACTCCTAACCAAGCCCCAAAGTATCATATGTAGACTGAAGTCTACAGATTCCTGCTTGGTCCTGTTTGTGTAATGGGTATTTTCATATGCAGGGGTGTGTGTTTCTTAGCCCCTTTTAATTGGTGTCCCATCCTAACCTTATCAACATTGCTAACCTGGGAGCTTCTAAGTAACTTTTTAAAAGGTTTTTACTGGATTTATAGATCAGTATTTGTGCATATTCTTCTTTATAGTAGTGTTTATGACATGCAGTTATATAAAAATTGGTGTATACTGTCTCTTTAAGCACATTAAGTTTCCAGCAGTACATCAGATAGCAGGAGACAAGCTGGTAACAAACCAGAGTGAGATATATTTAAGCTGTCAAAGTATGCACCTGTACAACAGGGATAAAACAGAAGCCAAGCAGTTAGAACACCTTTGAGTTCTTTTGAAGGAGGTTCTTGCTACTTTGGAAGAATCCGGATCTGTTGCGGAGAACTTAGAGGTCTAGTAAGCTTAATGGGGTATATAGTAAAATAACGTTAGATGCGCCTAAAATAAGGTGTATAGTGTATTGAACTATTCCCCCACATAAAACAAGTGAGGACTGATGTTTAAATATAAACAAAAATCCTAAGCTATAAAGTGATAAATAAAAAATACTATTTATAAAGTGATAAAATAAATTTGTGAAATGGAATACAAAATGACATAAAATATAACAATGTCCACAGTGCTATAACTGAAAATTGCAAACCATCAATGCAAAATCAATCATATTCAGAAAGTCCACACTAGTGTAAGGATATGAAGAGGTCCCCAGGCAGCAAAACTCCTTCCAAATGTTTGATTGGCCAAACACACGATCTGCAGATAAAAAAATAAGATAAGAGACGCCAAATAGTGTGTATCATACGGGTAAAAGGCAGCACACCCCAATATACAGCTTCTACTTACAGGATACTCAGCACTTGATAAGTGCCACAAATGCCTTCTGAACAATTAGCAGCTGTCCAGTTAGCTGATCCAGGCAGTTAGTCCCTCCGGATTGGAGCTGTGTAAGTGAGAGATAAAAAAACCAGGGCACCACAATAGTGTTTATCAGTGAGTCTGAAAGCTACACGAACGACAAAGAAATATACTCACAATATATCAGGCACTTGATAAGTGCCACAAAAGCCTTCTGGACAATTTTCAGCTGTCCAGCACACTGAGTTCTATGGCAAATCCCGGCTGTCACCGTGGATGACTCTCGAATCAAGTGATAGGTATTCAGTCACACTCTGTGGTCTAATGATAAAATATAAGCCGTGATAATACAATAATTAGATAATTAGGTGTCCTGATGAAACGATCATAGATACTGGGAAACACGTTGTGGTTAAATTGATTTTAATTAATTATATACTTTATATTTTATCATTAGACCACAGTTTTATGATATATTAGTAATCGCTGTATTATATGGGACTGCACACGGAGTGTGGCTGAATACCTATCACTTGATTCGAGAGTCATCCACGGTGACAGCCGGGATTTGCCATAGAACTCAGTGTGCTGGATAGCTGACCATTGTCCAGAAGGCGTTTGTGGCACTTATCAAGTGCCTGATATATTGTGAGTATATTTCTTTGTCGTTCGTGTAGCTTTCAGACTCACTGATATGCACTATTGTGGTGCTCTTGTTTTTTTATCTCTCACTTACACAGCTCCAATCCGGAGGGACTAACTGCCTGGATCAGCTAACTGGACAGCTGCTAATTGTTCAGAAGGCATTTGTGGCACTTATCAAGTGCTGAGTATCCTGTAAGTAGAAGCTGTATATTGGGGTGTGCTGCCTTTTACCCGTATGATACACACTATTTGGCGCCTCTTCTCTTATTTTTTATCTTAATAGGTATATGATGTACCTTCATCTGTGGAAGTATTTCCAGTTCTAGACCATATGGCAGATATTATAACTCAGAGATGGGATTCCTTTTTACCGGTCCCCTGTTTTTAAAAAGATGTTTCCTGTTGCTGACTCTATTCGTGATTCCTGGCGCACGGTGCCCAAAGTAGAGGGAGATATCTCTACTCTGGCTAAAAGATCTACTATTCCTATAGAAGATAGTTGTTCTTTCAAAGATCCCATGGATAAGAAGTTTGAGGCTTTTTTTGTACATTCATCAGGGATTACAGTGGCAACCTGTTGCTAGTATTGCTACAGTTGCATCATCTTATCGGTGTGATGATTTATCTAATCTTATCCTAGAAGAGACTACTATAAAGGAGATCTAATACAGGATTAAGGCTCTTAAGCTAGCCAATACCTTTTATTTGTGATGCCAACATGCAAGTGCTTAGATTTGGTGCTAAGATTTCTGGTTTTACTGTTTTAGCTCGCAGAGCTCTCTGGCTAAAATCTTGGTCTGCAGATGTTGCATCCAAGTCCAAGCTTTTATCTCTGCCTTATAAGGGTAAAACTTTGTTTGGACCAGGTCTGGCAGAAATTATTTCTGACATTACAGGTCGAAGGGGTCCTTTCCTACCTCAGGATAAAAAGAATAGATCTAAGGGTCGCTAGAATTCTAATTTTAGTTCCATTTGCAACTTTAGGGACAGAAGTCTTCCTCTTCCAAGTCAGATCAATTGTCATGTAAAAGGTGAGATATTATTGGAAGCTATGTAAAAGGTGAGATATTGGAAGCTATGTGCATAGATTAATTAATCTATGTATGTGTAATTTCTATTCTATACTATAAATTACAGTAAATTTTGAAATCAGAAATTTATTTCAGACTGACTATGCAAATTTACACTTCACAGACAGTAATCTCATTTTAAAGAACCTTTGTTATTACCACTGACCCCCATAGCTGCTCAATACATCTAAGAGAGAGCAAAAGGGAAACATTTGTTAGAATTAGTGAAGTTGACAAACCCCTGCAATGAGGTAGTCAGTCTACAATATTCAACTCTTTTGAAGCCCAAGTGAACGCACAAAAAAAAAGTTTTTTTCAGGAGAGGTAGCCACTTTGCATGCAAAAGTTAATTACCCCACGCTGAGTTGAATACACGTAAGCCTAGACTACTAGTCCTGAGTTTAAGGATCTAAGAAAACCTTTTAAAACATGTTCTTTGAAAGCATATCAGAATTTAAATCTTGATTTAAAAGGGGAAAATTAGAACTTCATATAAAATGAATTGTGTAATTTTCAAATATTTCCTTGATACTCAGACTGTATAAATGATATATATAATTTTTTCCAGGAGTATAGTGAACCACTCAGAGGAGATGGATACTGACCAGATAAGTTTATTGAACTGGAAGATATGAATATATCAAATATAGGCAGAAGAATACCAATGCAGGAAGACCATGCAATAAGTTGCCCTATAAATTGCACCTAAATTATGTTTTCATGCATTCAGAGTGATACTGTAAATAGATATACAGATATGCAATATTTATATTAATATGGGATAATAATCCAATGTAAATATAGCTATATGATATTACATCTGACTTCTTTTCACAAGGTATGTATATGATATTAAGATGATAACTGAGAAAGTAATTGGGTGAATGCTGAAGGTATTATAATCCTTTTAAATCCTTTCATAGAAAAAGTGACTTTAAAACACATCTTTTAAAATGTCATATATAGTATATCACGTTTGGTATGAAAATGCTCAGGGTAAATAGTGTAAAGTGATCCCATATATATTGGACACATTGTTTGCTGATACTGGAAATTAAAGTGTATTTAATAACACTTTGAAAGTTAGATTTTAAACTGTTAGCAGTATTGATGGTGAGACTGCATTTCTGGTTGTCAGCTGCCATCTAGTGGTTTATGCGAGAATTGCAACCAAAGGAGATGGTAGGGTCGGATAACCACATACATTCCAAGTAAGCCAATGAAATGCTCATCTCCGTTAGGGCCAATGGAAAGACAAGCATCCATTTGGGGCGTATCTGAATATTTGCCAATGATTAGAACAGAGGTGGGCTGTAGGACTTGACATAAAAGCCCATGCAAGAGGAAAGAAAGGGGTCTGCTGCTAAATTTTGACTGACTAACTTGCTGCCTTTTGGAACACAGTCTCTATAAAGCAAAACTGGGCCTAATTTTCCTTTTTCCATAATTGCAAAACCTCTTTATATGACGGTGAACTGGATTAATCTGAAAAAGATGGAACTTTCAAGTTGGTTTATTTGTAACGTATAAAGGGTTGTTTCATACTTTAAATATTTAAATCAAGGTATACTAAAGCTTTAGTTAGATTTCAGCTGGTAATTTAAAGAGCATATTTGGTATTTTAAGTTTATATCCATAGTCCTGCGTAAATTAGAACCAGTCCTATTTAGTGCTAAGTAATTTATTTGCTAAACAGGATTTTGCACTCCAGATTTATAGGTCAGTTATTACTGTGGACTCTTTCAGAACTGTACATAAATTGGTTATTGTGGTTAAATCTCTGGTAGTTATTAATTAAGCATTGTTAAGCTAATAGTCCATATTCTAATATTGGAGTGAACTATGCTGGATAATTATAGACTGTGCTGGGATTCTCATTTGTGGTATTTATTGTGAGTAAGGTTAATTTTTAAAGATATTTTTTTTTAATGATCTGTTGTATAGAGTATTGTAACAGATTAAGCATATATAATTGATTCATAATCTAGTTTCTACATAAATATAATTTAATGTGTCTATAAAGCTAACTAATCAATGAACTAAGGAATAAATATTAATTATTAAATATATTGTATATACATTTTATTGGTTGGCAACTGCTAAGATATTAATAAATTATATTGTAAACCTGGTATATACCGACACAATCTAAGTCTTCTTGGAGGTCCAGTCAGCCTTGAAATAGGGGGAAGCAAGCTAAGAAGCTTTCCGTTGATTATAAATCAATATGAAGGGGTCGCCCCCGATCTTGTAGTAGATCAAGTGGGGGGCAGGCTTTCTTTTTTTCAGCAGGCTTGGATACGTGATGTTCCAGATCCTTGGGCCATAGATATAGTATCCCACGGTTACAGAATATGATTCAAATTCTGTCCTCCCAGGGGCAGGTTCCACCTGTCAAGGTTATCTGCTAAAGAGAGAGACCTTCTTAAACTGCGTAAAGGACCTATCATCCCTAGGAGTGATTATTTCAGTTCCTCTAGAGGAACAGGGTCTGGGATTCTATTGAAATCTTTTTTGTAGTTCCCAAGAAGAAGGGCACTTTTCATCCCATTCTGGACCTAAAGTGTCTCAATCGATTCCTCAGGGTTCTGTCCTTCCAGATGGAGACCATCTGTTCTTTTGTTCCTTTGGTCTAAAAGGGTCAGTTTATAACGATCATAGATCTAAAGTATGCGTATCTTCATGTTCCTATTCACAGGGATCATTACCTGTATCTAAGGTTTGCCTTCCAGGACAACCATTTCCAGTTTGTTGCCCTTCCTTTTGGTCTTGCTACAGCTTCCAGAAATTTTACAAAGGTTCTGGGAGCTCTTCTGGCAGTGGTGAGGTCCCAGGGTATTGCTGTGGTGCCTTATCTAGACGACATTCTAGTTCAAGCGCCATCTTTTCATCTAGCAAGATCTCATACTGAGATGTTGTCCATTCTTTGTTCCCACAGGTGGAAAGTAAATCTGGGAAAGAGTTCCCTTGTTCCAGATACAAGTGTTTGTTTCTTGGGAACAATCATTGATTCCCTGTCCATGAAGATTTTTCTGTTGGAAGTCAGAAAATACAAGCTTCATGTTTCTCGCCTGTCTCTCCAGTCTGCTATTCGTCCATCTGTGGCTCAATGCATGGAGGTGATTGGACTGATGGTTACCTCCATGGATATCATTCCTTTTGCAACTCTGCATGCTCAGTAAATGGAACCAGGACCACTCAGATCTCTTGCAGAAGATACATTTGGATTCCCCAAAAAAAGTCTCACTCTCATGGTGGGTTTCACAGGACCATCTATCTCGGGGCACATGCTTCCTGGGTGATTGTGACCATGGACGCCAGCCTGTTAGGCTGGGGAGCAGTTTGCGGTTTCTTAAAGACACAGGGTCAGTGGACTCCAGAGGAGTCGTCTCTTACAATAAACATCTTGGAGTTGAGAGCAATTTTCTATGCTTTAATAGCTTGGCCTTAACTAGCTTTGGTCCGATTTATCAGATTTCAGTCAGACAACATCACCTCGGTGGCCTACATCAATCACCAGGGAGGAACTCTGAGTTCCTTGGCAATGAAGGAGGTATCTCGCATTATCCAGTGGGCGGAGTCTCACGATTGCCATCTCTCTGCCATCCACATACCAAGGGTGGACAACTGGGAAGCAGATTTTCTAAGCAGGCACCCAGAGGTTTTCACAATGATAACTTTCAGGTGGGGGGTTTCGGAGTTGGATCTGATGGCGTCTCGTCAAAACGCCAAGCTTCCAAAGTATGGTTAAAGGTCAAGAGATCCTCAAGCCATTCTGGTAGATGCTCTAGCGGTTCCTTGGAGTTTCAATTTAGCATACCTGTTTTCTTAGTTTGCATTGCTTGTACGAATAATTGCTCACATCAAACAGGAGAGAGCTTTTGTGATTTTAATAGCTCTTGCATGGCCTCGCAGGATCTGGTTCGCGGATCTGGTGATGTCATCTCTTCCGCCGTGGAGGTTACCTTTCAGGAAGGACTTTCTGCTTTAGGGTCTCTTTCTTCATCCAAATCTGGTTTCTCTGAAGCTGTTTGGAGATTGAACATCTAAGTTTGGCTAGACGTGGGTTCTCTGAGAAAGTCATAGATACTATGCTTCAGGCTCGTAAACCGGTTACTCGCAGAATTTACCATAGGGTATGGTGTAAATACCTTCATTGGTGTGATTCAAAGGGTTTTTCTTAGAACAAAGTAAGGGTTCCTCGAATTTTGACTTTTCTTCAGAAGGGCCTGGAGAAGGGTTTGTCAGTCAGTACTTTGAAGAGTCAAATTTCTGCATAAACGTCTAGCAGTTCTGCCAGATGTTCAGTCTTTTGTTCAGGCCTTGGTCAGAATCAGGCCTGTGTTTAAATCTGTTGCTCTTCCTTGGAGTCTTAACCTTGTTCTTAGAGTTTTGCAGCAGGCTCTGTTTAAGCTGATGCATTCTGTTAGTATTAAAATTACTATCTTGGAAGGTTTTGTTTCTTCTTGCCATTTCTTCTGCTTGCAGAGTTTCCTAACTTTCGGCTCTGCAGTGTGATTCCCCTTACCTTATTTTTCATGCTGATAAGGCGGTCCTTCGTACTAAGCTGGGGTTTCATCTTCATGGGCTTTAAAAAATGAAGCTTTTGTGGAGCAAATCTGTAAGGTAGCCACTTGGTCCTCTATACTTTTTCCAAATTCTTCAAATTTGATACTTTTGCCTCAGCTGAGGCTTCTTTTGGGAGAAAGGTTCTTCAAGCGGTGGTGCCTTCAGTTTAGGTCCGCCTGTCTTGGTCTCCCTCCCTTTTCATTCTGTGTCCTCTAGCTTGGGTATTGGTTCCCACTAGTAATTATAATGTTTTGTGGACTCTCCATGCTGTAGGAAAGAAAACAAAGTTTATGCTTAAATGATAAATTGCTTTGTTTCCGGGCATGGAGAGTCCATGACCCACCCTTATCCAAATTGAGAAGG
Source organism: Bombina bombina (assembly GCF_027579735.1). Classification (NCBI taxonomy): domain Eukaryota; kingdom Metazoa; phylum Chordata; class Amphibia; order Anura; family Bombinatoridae; genus Bombina; species Bombina bombina. The sequence continues at coordinate 547,091,010 of NC_069502.1, read as the reverse complement.
CAGTTTTTTTTTGGTCTAGTCCTCAGGCACCTCTATACCTTTGTGTTATCTTCTTTTTCCATTTCCCTTCGACCGAGTGACTGGGGGTTATGGATAAGGGAAATGATGCTTAACAGCTCTGCTGGGCTGCTCTTTGCCTCCTCCTTCTGGCTACTAGTAATTAGAATGTTTTGTGGACTCTCCATGCCCGGAAAGAAAGAAAATAAATTATCAGGTAAGCCTAAATTTTATTTATAGTAGGTTAAACCCAGTAGATTTGGTACTGATAGCTGGATTACCCTATGGGCTAGATAACAAGTGGAGTGCTAAATTATTGCTCGCCCACAAACGGGCAAGCGATAATTTATCAGCCATTGCAAGTCGCTGGTTATTGCTACCGTTAGCTCGAAGTAGAAATTAGTGCTTATAAAATGAACCAGAGATCAGATCTCTGGTTAATTTTATAAATGTGCCACAAATGGCCCCAAAATACTGTCTAGTGTAGTTTATTAAAAAATAAAGATGGCAGCATCTTTATTTTTTAATAAAATTATTGCACTAGGCAGTATTTTAGGGTCTAAAGTTGGCGGCTGTGTGGTGTTAGAAAGAAACTGCAATGAAAAGTGCCTATACATTGCGGTCTATGGGAACTGTGTTTTCCCAGTAAATATATATGTATATCAGCATATATCATATATAACAGCTGAAGGTCTACATAACAAAAGAAATGACTGTAATATCTTGTATTTATCAGATGTTTTATTGTTAAGACTATATTTAGGACCTAAGAAAAATGATGTTTACTGTTAAAATAAATATTTTCTTTTCTGAGGTTAACAAAAAATTGTATTTGCAAGATATTATTTACCTCAGTTACCAGATGCAATTTTATCTCAAACGTGTCTCTTATTTGCCGTGATCTACTTATTCCGCTATTTAGACAAGAGCAGCTGGTTAAAAAAAATAAAAATAAATATATATATATATATATATATACTGTGTATATATATATGTAGAGTGAATGCTTAGAATGGAGGAGAAGAGGAAAAATAGAACATTCACGGGAATCAGAATTAGTTACATTATGGAAGATATTGCCAGTGTACCCTTTATATATATTTAAATAAAATGACCAATACCAGAGTTTTAGTTTTCAGACTGAAAGGAAATTCCCTTTGTATAAGTGTTTGCTTAACTGCAGCCCTACGTTCCCACATAACAATAAAACCATATAAGTGAAAATACATGAGTAACGTAGTGTACTTGAATTCCTAGTTACATTAGCATGCAGTACCTTGGTAAAGGTATTATGTATAGGGATGGGCGAATGTGTTTTTATTCGAATTCGAATGTTAGAATGAATGTTATTGCAGAAATTTGATTTACATAATCGAATGATAAGAACGAATATTCTTAAAAATTTGATTATCGAATGTTATTTACAGTTTTCGAATGTCACTTTCGAATTTGAATGTCACTTTCAAATTTGAATGTCACATTCAAATTTGAATATGACATTCAAATTCAAATATCGCATTCAAATTTGAATATTACATTTATAAAACACAGTTGTAGACTAGAAATACTATTTCGAATTTGAATATGACATTTGAATTTGAATGTGACATTCATAAAACACAGTATTAGACTAATAATACTATTTTGAATTTAAATTTCGAATTTGAATGTAGCATTCAAATTCAAATATTACATTTATAAAACACAGTATTAGACTAGTAATACTATTTTGAATTTGAATGTCACATTCGAATTCGAATGTAGCATTCAAATTCATATATTACATTTATGAAACACAGTTGTAGACTAGAAATACTATTTCAAATTTGAATGTGACATTCGAATGTGACATTCATATTTGAATATTACATTTATAAAACACAGTATTAGACTAGAAATACTATTTTGAATTCTGTGACATTAGAATGTAGCATTCAAATTTGAATATTACATTTATAAAACAGTTTAGACTAGAAATACTATTTTGAATTTGAATGTTACATTTGAATTCGAATGTCACATTCAAATTTGAATATTACATTTCAAAATTTAATGTGATATACAATACATAGCTAAACATTTTATTATTCGAATGAATATTTTCGAATGTTATTGAAAAATTAGAAAGCTAAAATTTGAAAATAGAATGTTATATAAACATTCGAAATGCATCAAAATTAGTTTTAAAATTTCTAATTTTTAGAAACATTCGCCCATCCCTAATTATGTATCCACTACTAAAACCATATGTGAGGCATGACTGTCTGCTTTTCACAAGTTTTATAGTGAGGATCTGTGACCAATAGTTTGAGAAAATAAGGAGTGTCCAAAACCAAAAGTGAAAAAGAATAAATAGAGATCTTGGTACACATTGGCTTTTAAATAGTAAACATGAACCAATATTTTTTAGTATATATTAAAACTCAGTAGTCTGAAAGACAAGCAGACACAAATAAAGACCTCAGCATCTGTGCCAGTAAAAAGCTTTAAAAAGGTCATGTGTTTTTGACTGTACACCTGAGCCAAACAATGTAATAAATGCCCAATTCTGGAGATATTTAAATGTTCTCATCAGGTACTACCTGGTAGTATAACTTGTTATTGGACATTATGAATTACATTTGTTAGTGAGTTGCATCTTTATATCTTGCATTTTCTTAGGGGTGATCATCCTTAAAAACAAACAAAATAAAAAGGTTTATCATTCTTCTTATCGAGTAAAAAAAATCTTAGAAAATCTTATCTTTATTATTATTATTATTATTATTAGTGAGATCATAATTAATAATAATGGTACTTCATTTAAGAATCACACATAGGCCACCATTTGTTTGATATCATGGTTATTAATACTCCAATATTAGACAAAATATAAATTCTGAATAGCAAAAAGCACTTAAAGAAATAAGTAGTGTTTACTCCTATATATTATTTTATATATATATATATATATATATATACAAAAGAAGAGATAAGACAACTTGGTAATACTGGCTGAGGGTTAATCATATACCCAAGTACCAGATCTGTAGTGCTAAAATGACGTGCTCTAATAATCTGAACATGCATTTTTGTACTATGATGTCCTTTAACAATAATGCAGAATATATTTCTGTGTTGCAATCTGGATATATTGTTATAGATTAAAAAAAAGTACTTATATCATGTGCATAATTGTGTTTTTGTAGTGTAGGTAAGAGGAGTATGAGGGTATATACAGCAACACACATACATAAACACACACAAGTAAATAAATATGACATCTAAGAAAGTGCTGAGGTGCTATATGTAGTAACACTGTTAGTGTTTTTTCTTTGAGAAACTTTGAGAAAGGAAATTCTGGGTGTGGTCCATATATGGAAAGTGTAGAAAGCCAATTACAAATTTTTAACTTACAGCTGTGGGACTTATGAACAGCCAATTCTTTAAAAAAAAAAAAAGCCTCCAAAAACCTCAAAACATTAGTATTCTATTCAATATTCTCTGAGCTGGAATTCAATACAGTGTACTAGAGGAAGTTAAGAAATTATACAATTGTGAGAACTTAGCTCTAAAGTGATATTCTAATTGAGTGCCAAAGTCTTTGTCTGAAGTTCAAGCTAATACTGAAATCACTGCAAAAGCTACTTGGCCTTGTTTGCTTTGGCTTTTGCATTTGTAGATTATTAAAAGTTACATTGAAAAGAGAGTTCCAGTGATCATATCAGAAAAATAGAACAAAAATGCAATTAAAGTGAAATCATTCATATGAAATGCTTCTCCGTTTTTTTCATTTTTTTTTCCATTTTTTTTTTCATATTTTTTTTCATTTTTTTCAAACAATATAGAGATTTTGTATAGTTCCTGGAAACACATAGTATATGGAAAATGTATCTCATTCCCATGGAGAAGTTGCCCACCCCCTTCCATCCATTTGTGTTTGCCATGTGAAAACTTCACATTCCATTAGGCGGATTTTGGATTTTTTTCTAACGACATTCCAGTTTATTAGAAGCGTAGTTTTAAGTAATTAGGGTGCCCACATTCCAATTTTGATGTAAATGGAAATTTTGAATATATTAGTTAAACACATGAGGAAAAAAGGATCAGGTTTTTTGTGATGGTTTTTGCACACCTTTATAAAAGTAAGATATACATGCTTAATGGTTTGATTATGTTTTCCTTTTTCTAGCAAAAATATGAATTTGTGGTATGAGCTGTTTGATATAATTTTGTACAATTTTTTTTTATTTTTTTTAAATAAATTTTTTCATAAACAATGTAACAATAGTGATACATCCAAAAACAATGACAAATAAGATGAATACAGTGCTATTACAAATATATTGCTATTACAAATATAAATATATATATATATTGCCCAGCCAACAGTATAAGTCATGTCAACCTAATGAGCATTAATAAGGTTAAAGAACAGAATTTGATGAAGATTCTTAATGAAAAAAGGAAGCTAAAATTGGCTGGAGGTATGTCAAAGCGAAGGAGTTGATTGGGCAATAGAGGTAAACAAAAGGAGCAGATGAATCCAGTCCATCGAGGGCATTAGCAAAGATTTGGACTAAAGGGATTGAGACTTCAGTTTTATATTTTAAGCTTAAAAGAGGAGTAGCTACAGCGTTGGTCTCATGCGAACCAAGTGTTGTCGTGAACGTTATATCTAATGTAGCTACTCAGAGTCAATTGTTTGGCCGCTTTTGGACCAAATTAGCGAGGAGGGGGATAAAGGAGTACAGCGGACAAGAGCCGGATGGTAGAATAGTTAGTAAAGGTCATGTTATATAGTTACAATATATTGGGTTTAAAAGGAAGGACATGTTGTTTGTAAAAACAAAACAAAAAACAAATGAGGGGTGGTAGATAAGTAGGAAGCAGCTGAATCTTAATCCAACACTTAATGCCAATAAGTTTGTTTACTATAAGATGAACAGAAATTGCACACTGCAATATTATATTATGTGGAGGGGGGACAATAGAATATTTGAAGCCTAGGGGGCCGCCGGGTGAGCCCCTCTCCTAGGGGAGTGCCACCTATAGGCCATGTGGGAAAAAGGATGAGGGATATGACCCACTGGCAGTAAATACCAGCGGGAAAGGGAGGAGAGAGGCTCTACCGGAACACATAATATGTACTAATAATGTGGGCAAGACCATAGAGAAACTAGGGAAGACAACCATACAGTCACTAATAATGATAGCACATAACATATAAAATAAAATAACACATCATTTAGGCAACAAAAACAGATATCCACACAACTAAATATATCGCTTAGGAGGGGGGCAAAAGAGACATATAACATCTAGGTAAAGTCTGTCTCCAGAAAACTAAAATTCTGTTATTTGCAATAGTTCCCTGGTTATTACAATAAAAATAGTACGACCATGATATATATTTTAACCTGCAAGCTAGCTAGGGTCCCAGTTGCTAGTAGTGACTTTTGGGTTAGGGTGTTACTAGTATGAGTCCCATAAACATAAGGGGGGGAGTATCTCTTAAAGGGGTAGTTACGCGTAGGCTTATGTATGAGAAGAGGAAAACTAATATATGCCGTATGTTATCTGATGTAAACACTCAGACAAAGGTATACCCAACATAGCATAATGTAGAAAATATAGTATCCTATAAAATGCACAAACATGCCACAGATTCAACTGAGCGTTAAAAGCAACTGTGCTACCATGTGCATAGGTTCGGGTGTCTCATGGTTAGGTCGGCATCATAGGTTGGCTATAGGTACATAGGGCTCTATGAGACCCCGGGATGTCTGTAAATCACTGCCCACTCCATCACGAGAAAATGTTACATAAGATTAGCTAACATGTTGTGGGTAGTTACTCCTTATAATTTGAGATATGTTTGTTGTTCGGTAATAAGAAAAGGGAGTGATAGGAGAGAAGGGGGCTGATGAAGATGATATGTTAAGGTCTGGCTAGTTAATGGTGGTGTTGCATCAGCGCTTCACTAGGGAGTTATGTGAGATATATGGACTATATGAATAGGGAAACTGTCTCATAGTATGACAAAGAAAAAGTTACACACATACTGAAGCTGTAAACCTAATAAGCCTGGATAGAAAGAAAAAAAAAACAACAAAAAAAAACCCATCATCATGGACATATACTTTGTTACTGTAGAGCTTAAAATGAGCTACTAAAGCTGCTAGCTTATATATACTGGTTATAGTTATGAGAATGCTATCTTGGAGTAGCTATGTTGTGCAATGCTTGATAATGAGGTGTGTCAAATCCATAGCAGTGGCTAAGTATTATGGGGATAAGACCTATACACTGAACTCTGTTCAGAAATATTTATGTAACAACACATAGCATACTAATATCAAATAGCCTAGTTGAAATAGTAATGTAATAATTGACCTTAATTTGGGGAAATAGTATTACAGTCTATACATATATCTCTAATGCTCAGCCTAGTTACATATAGGTAGGATACCTGCTTTGCAGTGTGGGAAGGGTAATTGACCCTTATTAGGAGACTCTCTGTGATTAAACAGTATCAATACATATAACGCTGCTTATGTAGATAGTTGTGAGCACATATAAGTCAATGTCAGACTAATTCAGCAATAAGGCTGTAGAACATTGAGGGCAATAAAGTACATGGGGGGTAGTAACTATAAATCTAAAGATAAAAAACATTAACAATAAAACCAATGCAAATTAACAGCTAATGGAATATAAGGCTTGTAAGCCAATGGAAGCCAGACTGTGGAGAGCAAATGCGATAAGAGGTAACTCTGCAAAGGATTTCAGTGCCAGTTTTGTTAAGTTCTGCTACAAATAAAAAAAAAGTCATCCTATACCCTTTTGGCGCTTTCCAAGTGGCTTAGTGTAGTTACAAAAATGTCCCCATAAATGGAGGGTGTCAGAAATGTTCAAGTCTAGTGACCGGACCTCACCGTGTGAAGGTAACAACAGCTCTGGCTCCGCAAAAGCTGCAGGTGAGAAATACTGTAAGAGCTCTAGGGATCTGTAGCCCTTAGCGGCATATTCTGGGGTCCAATCTTCGTTTCCATTGCCAGTCATGCCTGGGCAAAAAGGCTGCATAGACTTCAAGGATTCCCCATACTCTGTGACAGTACCTGGGTGCTGGGTTAGATGAGGAAGGTCGCGCAGTGTGCAGGGGACAACCCGCATAGAAGAAATAGCAGCGCTCGGTACATCCTCCGCTCCCAACTCCGCTTCTATGTTTTCCGGCAATAGAAGGTCTGTGTCGGGTGTCCCTCTAGGCCTGCAGCATGGAGGATTCAGCTCAGGTCTGCCCAGGGGAGTGTCAAATGTCTCCGTGGTTGTGTTTAGCGAGATGGCGTAAGTAACATCATCCTGTCCTGAGTCGGTATGGTCTTCCACATGCTTCAGCGAAGATGTTAGCGAAGACAGTATGGCTGTGAAGTCCTCTTTTAGGCTCTGGTAGTGACTATCAATGAGTTGTAGGGTACGCTGTTCCCATGCCTCCATAGCCTCCATAATGGCGGCGTCGCTAGGGATTGAATGTTTTCCAGTCGCCTAGATTTAGGAAAGCAATTGTAGTCCTAATTCTTCTTCTGGAAACAATATAGAAGCGACTGCCTCTGGAACCAAGATTTTTAGGGAAAGAATTTTATAGTCCAGGACTGTAGGGAGGATGTTAGGTCTTACCGCATGGCCGTATTATAAGACATTTGCCGGCTGCTTTTTCTCAAAATAAAACAGGACTGAATCTCTCGATATAATGAGGATGTCTCTGAGATTATATTTTTTAGTATAATTTTAGGAGAATAAAGTTTCTATTAGTGAAAATAGCAAGGTTTATAGTGAGAGCTCGACAGATAGACGTCTGGTTACTTCGGTAGTTGGCTCCGCCCCCCTAATTTTGTACAATTTGTAATTAACATGTTTAAACATCCGACCACTTATTTTCAACAACTTATATGCCAACACCTCCACTGGCTTCCTCCACTGGCCTCAATAATAAAATTCAAAATTTTGACCCTAATATACAAATCTCTCACCAGCACTGCACCCTCCTATATTTCTGTCCTTGTCTTCAAATATTCTCCACTCTGCACAAGATCTACTGCTCTCCTCATTTCTCATCACTTCCACTCTTGTCTGCAATACTCTTCTAGAACTGCACCTATCATATGGAACTCCTTGTCTTGCTTAGTCAGACTTGCTCTAGTCTCAAAAACGTTGTGTTCCTTAAAAACATATCTGTATAAGGATACATACAGGTTACTTTAAAATGTCTCTACTAGTTCCGTTTCCCTCTCCCTCAAATTCCCCATTTTCTTCCTTCAGAATGTAAGTTCATGAGTCCACCTGTCCTGTCAATTATTTTATGTGACTCAATGGCAGGGCCTTCTACCCTTACAATTTATGTAATTGCCTTCTGATTGTTGTACTCCATAAATGTATATTTAAAATTTCAGTGCTGCTCAATATATTGGCGCTTTATAAATAAACAATAATAACAATAACCACTTCATTTTATTTTGCTCACCGTGTTTAATTATGTATGTAAGAAAAATTGAGCTTACATAGTGGAAATAAATCTGTATGTAAGAAAGGGAAATATTTACTTTAGTAGGTATTTTTTTAATAGTGCATGTTAGGGTGGTGTTTTTTGTGGCTAAGACAACTAACTGATGTTTGTTCTTATTCATTTAATATTTTTTAACTGTGAGGAAGACCTCACTTCTTTTTATATTTAATGAATTGTACTACAGTTTAAACTAAAATGCTTTTTTTATACCAAATGTCAAGAAGATATTAATTTTGTTTTGTTCATTATTGTTCACTTTCCAGAGCTAATTAAGGTTATTAGGGAAAAACATATTAAAAAAGCACTTGAAATATGCTTGTTATATAGATTTAGCCTATTTGAGACCCCATATGAACTGTTTTAGGGATGGGTGAAAGTCTAAATATGATATTGGTAAAATAATTGTCCTTTAAATTTGTTTCTACCAATTGAATGATTGTAATAGAACAAATGCTAATTTCTATTTTTCCAGTGCTGCATTTGAAATAGAAAGACTAGCGTTCAAATGCTGATTCTCTTAGAATTAAATTATGATAGTTAAAAATAATGAATTATGCCATTCTACTGATGATTATTATGGGGTAAATCTGTGGGAATCCGTATAAGAAATCTAATTGTAATTTCTTTCCAATGGTATGGAGAGTCCACAAAGCCATTCAATTACTAGTGAGAATTCAACTCCTCGCCACCAGCAAAGCTTCAAGTATCCTCCCACTACCCACAATCCCCAGTTATTCTTTGCCTGTGTAACATTGTTGGTGATGTGTGAAGAAGGTATCTAAAGAAATCAAGTTGTTAATCCTTTAATGGGTACTTTTCCCTGCAAGCAAGAATTGTAGTTATGCTGTGTCCATGTATTTCTCTTTAGTAAGAGTAATGGTGGCCTTTAGCATTTTGAAGACGGAAAGGTGTCTTTACTTACCTTCCAACATTTTTGCTACCCCTATATAGAAAACCAGGGTTGTTTTTTCTTTATCTACAGGTCTATGTCAAGGAGGATTCTGTCACATTCTGCCCTACAGCGGATCCACAGGTAAGTGATTTTACCTTCTAGGTGATAAGGATGCAGCACTTAGGGGTTCATTGTTTTTTTGTTTTTTTAAAAAAAGGGTACTTGAAGAACAATGTGGATCCTTATGGGACTGAATATCCCGTTTAAAGATTGGGGATTTATTGGGCAGCAGTTCAGGGCACTATTCTGTCATGTGAAGTTTTTTTTTTTATTTTGGCTATGGGGATTTGTTTGCAAACGTTTAACTTTTATTTAGTTTGGGTAATATCTCTTTAAAGAAGTTGTTGGCAGTTCTTTTTACCGCATCTCACTTTTGAATTTGAGGTCATGTGACCGCTCAGTTACTTCCTGAGTGCAGAACGGTTTGTTTCTAGCCGGCTGTTTGGAAGCCGGATTTTCAAGGGGACAGACCGGATTTTCTGGCATTAGATCGTTTTTTTTCTGCCTGATTCTCTCTGATATTTGCAGCTTTCTAGGATCTGCAGTTTGAATAGAATTTATCTGTTGGTGTGGATTGGATTCCTGGTTACCAGTTGGGTGAGTCTCTCCAGCATGGCTGGGGTGTAGAGGTGCCGTTTTATTAATTATCTTTACTTAGAATTTTATTCTATTTTATATTGAAATTAGAGTATAAGGGAAATAAAGGGCTATTTTATTTACTATGGATACCGATCCCAAGCTGTCGCTATCATTTGATAAATGTCTTTATTGTGCAGATGCCCAGGTTATACCTCCTGTGCAATTTTGTTCCCCTTAATAAGGTTTTATTATCTAAGGATAAGGATTCCTTATCTATGCCTTTTTTTTCTTAGTATAATGCTGTTCAGGGTTGTCTCAGCCTTCTATTAACATGTCCCAGTCTTTGACAGATTCACATGCAGTGCCCTGCGGTTCCTCTCAGTCAGTTTCTGGGAGTGTTTGTTTGCCTAAAGATTTTGTTTCACAGTTGACCTCTGCAGTTTCTGCAGCCCTAAGTGCTTTACCTAGTTCTGGTAAAAGGAAGAGGAAATCTAAGAACATTTCTTTGGGTTCTGATTCCCCCAAGACTGATTTGGTTAGTCTTTCTCAGTTATCTAGCGAGGATCATTCCTCTGCAGCTTCTGAGGGCGAGAGCTCTGATTCAGAATCTGCAGTTCCTAGTACAGTAGATTCTGAGGAGGTTAATTTTAGATTTAAACTAAAGCATCTCTGTTTACTTTTGAAGGAGGTTTTAGCTACTTTGGATGACTCTGAAACAGTTGAAGAGGCTCCTAAAAAGGCTAATAAACTGAATAGAGTTTTTGATGTCAAACCTAAATCTGTGGAGGTTTTTCTGTTCCAGATCACATTTCTGACATTATATCTCAGGAATGGGAGAAGCCAGGTGTTCCTTTTAACCCGTCTCCTGTGTTTAAAAAGATGTTTCCTGTGGCTGATTCAGTGTAAAATCTGTGGTGCAATGTTTCTAGAGTAGAGGGCACTATATCTACCTTAGCCAAGAGAACTACTATTCCTCTTGAAGATAGTTCCTCTTTTAGAGACCCTATGGATAAGAAACTGGAGGGTTATTTAAGAAAGATGTTTCTTCATCAGGGCTTGCAGTGGCAACCAGTTGATAGTAATGCAACAGTTGCTGGTGCAGCCTCTTATTGATGTGACTCATTGTCTGATCTTATTTCAGAGGAGACTACTATAGAGGAGATCCAGGATAGTATCAAGGGTGTAAAGCTGGCTTATACTTTTATCTGTGATGCCAGTATGCAAGTTGTTAGGCTGGGAGCCAAGATTTCTAGTTTTGTGATACTAGCCTGCAGAGCCCTTTGGTTAAAGTCTTGGTCTGCAGATGTGACTTCCAAATCCAAGATACTGTCTCTACCTTTTAAGGGTAAGACTTTATTTGAACCTTGCCTAGCAGAGATCATTTCCACAGTTACTGGTGAAAAGGGAGTTTTTTTACCACAGGATAAGAATAGACCCAAGGTCGTCAGACTTCTAATTTTCATTCCTTTCGTAACTTCAAGGGACAGAGATCTTCCTCATCTTCTTAATCTGAGCAAACCAAGACTTCTTGGAGAGCTAGCCAGCTCTGGAACAAGGGTAAGAAATCCAGAAAGCCTTCCGCTGATGCTAAGTCAGCATGAAGGGGCCGCCCCCTATCCAGTTCTGGATCAGGTAGGGGGCAGACTTTCCTTTCAGCAGGCTTGGATTCGCGGTGTTCCAGAACCTTGGGCAGTGGATGTAGTCTCCCAGGGATACAGGATAGGATTCAAGTCTTGTCCCCCTAGGGACAGATTCCTAATATAAATCTGTAAAGCAGGTAAAGAGAGAAGCCTTCTTAAACTGTGTAAGGGATTTGTCCTCTCTGGCAGTGATTATCCCTGTTCCTCTAGCAGAACAGGGTCAGGGATTTTATTCAAATCTTTTTGTGGTTCCCAAAAAGGAGGGAACATTTCGACCCATTCTAGACTTAAAGTCTCTCAGCAAGTTTCTCAAGGTCCCGTCCTTCAAAATGGAGACTATTCATTGTATTCTCCCTCTAGTTCAGGAGGGTCAGTTTATGACCACCATAGACCTAAAAGATGCGTATCTTCATGTACCTATCCACAGGGTTTTGGATCAACATTTTTGCCTCGCCACTGCTCCTCAAACCTTTACAAAGGTTCTAGGGATTCTTTTGGCTGTGGCCAGATCTCTAGGGATTGCGCTGGTTTCTTACCTAGATGATATCTTGGTCCAGGCGCCATCTTTTCAGTTAGCAATATCCCATACAGATTCTCTGTTAGCTATTCATGAGTGGAAGGTGAATCTAGGGAAAAGTTCCTTGGTGCCAAATACCATGGTATGTTTTCTGGGGACAATCATAGACTCAGTATCTATGAGGATTTTTTTGATAGAGGTCAGAAAATTCAAGCTTCTGGAGACCTGTTGTTCTCTTAAGTCCTCTATTCGTCCATCAGTGGCAGTATGCATGGTAGTTATTGGTCTCATGGTGGCATCCATGGACATTCCATTTGCTCGCTTCCATCTGAGACCTCTACAGTTATGTATGCTCAATCAATGGAACGGAGAATACTCTGATCTCTCTGAGGATAGTTTTAGACCCTCGGACAAGGATTTCTCTGTCTTGGTGTATCTCCCAAGACCATTTGTCTCAGGGCACTTGTTTCCTGAGACCTTCTTGGTAGATTGTGACCACGAATGCCAGCCTGTTAGGCTGGGTAGCAGTTTGGGGGTCCCTAAGAGCTCAGGGACTTTGGACTCAGGAGTTCTCTGCCCTCCCTATAAATATCCTAGAATTGAGAGCAATTCTCAATGCTGTAACAGCTTGGCCTCAACTGAGTTTAGTCCGGTTTATCAGATTTCAATTGGACAACATCACTTCTGTGGCGTATATCAACCACCAAGAAGGAACTCGGAGCTTGTTATCTTTGAAGGAGGTGACTTGCATTCTTCAGAGTCTCGCAATTGTAATCTCTGCCATTTATATCCCAGGGGTGGAAAACTGGGAATCGGATTATCTAAGCAGGCAGAAGTTTCACCCAGGGGTATTGGCTCTCCATCCGGAAGTTTTATCGATGTTAACCCTCAAATGAGGAGTTCTGGAGATGTATCTGATGGCATTTCGTCTCAATGCCAAGCTTCGAAAATACGGAGCAAGATTAAGAGATCCTCAAGCAGCTCTGGTAGATGCCCTGGCAGTGCCATGGGACTTTGGTCTAATTTATCTGTTTCCTCCAGTTGCCCTCCTTCCTCGGGTGATAGCTCGTATCAAACAGGAGCAGGCTTCGGTGACTCTAATAGCTCCATTGTGGCCTCGCAGAACTTGGTTTGCGGACCTAATGAAGATGTCGTAATTTCCCCCGTGGAAATTGCCTCTGAGGAAGGATCTTCTACTTCAGGGTCCCTTCCTCCATCTGAACTTAGTCTCTCTGAAGCTGACTGCTTGGAGATTGAACGCTTACTCTTGTCCAGACGAGGTTTTTCTGTGAAGGTTATTGAGACTATGATTCAGGCTTGTAAGCCTGTTACTCAAAAGATTTATTATAAGGTATGGCGTAAATACCTTCATTGGTGCGGATATAGGGGTTTTTCTTGGAGTCAGTTGAAAATTCCCTGTATTCTGTACTTTCTTCAGGAGGGCCTGGAGAAGAGTTTATCAGTCAGTACCCTAAAGGGTCAGATTTCAGCTCTGTCGAATCTTCTGCAGAAGCATCTGGCAATTTTACCAGATGTTCAGTCTTTTGTCCAGGCTTTGGTTAGCATCAGGCATGTGTTTAGGTCAGTTGCTCCTCCTTGGAGTCTTAATCTGGTTCTTAACATTCTGCAGCAGGCTCCATTTGAGCCTATGCATTCTGTTGATATTAAGTTATTGTCCTGGAAGGTTTTGTTTCTGCTGGCAATTTCCTCTGCCCGTAGAGTTTCAGAGCTTTCGGCTCTACAGCGTGATTCTCCTTATGTTATTCTTCATGCGGATAAGGCGGTTCTCCGTACTATATTAGGATTTCTACCTAAGGTGGTTTCAGATTGCAATATTAACCAAGAAATTGTTGTTCCTTCATTTTGTCCTAATCATTCCTCTTAGAAGGAGCGGTTGTTGCACAATCTGGATGTTGTGTGTGCTTTGAAGTTCTATTTACAGGCTACGAAAGATTTTCGTCAATCTTCTACTCTTTTTGTTTTTTCTGGTAAACAGAGGGGTCAGAAGGCCACTTTATCTTCTACACTCTCCTTCTGGTTTAGAAGTGCTATTCGATTGGCTTATGAGACAGCTGGACAGCAGCCTCCAGAGAAAATTACTGCTTACTCCACTAGGGCTGTAGCTTCCTTTTGGGCCTTTTAAAATTATGGAACAGATTTGCAAGGTGGCCACTTGGTCATCATTGCATACTTTTTCCAAATTTTCCAAAGTTTGTTTTTGCCTTGGCTAAGGCTTCTTTTGGGAGGAAAGTTCTTCAAGCGGTGGTGCCTTCTGTTTAGGTTCGCCTGTCTTGTGTATCCCTCCCTTTCATTCTGTGGACTCTAGCTTTGGTATTAGTTCCACTAGTAATTGAATGGATTTGTGGACTCTTTATGCCATTGGAAAGAAAACATAAATTAGACTTACCTGATAAATTCTTTTATTTCCTGGCATGGAGAGTCCACGATCCGCCCATTTTTTTTAAGACGGCATTTTGTCATTTTTCTAAACCTCAGGCACCTCTATACCCCTTGTGTTTCCTTCTCTTTCCATAATTCCTCGGCTGAATGACTGGGGATTGTGGGTAGTGGGAGGATACTTGAAGCTTTGCTGGGGTGTTCTTTGCCTCCACCTGGTAGCCAGGAGTTGAATTCCCACTAGTAATAGAATGGATTCTGGGACTCTCCATGCCAGGAAAGAAAAGAATTTATCAGGTAAGTATAAATTATGTTGTTTTAAGAAACATCAGAATTAACATTGTTTAAATTAACTAATTCCTGACAAGCAATTTACCTTGGTTAGAACAGGCAAATGTGAATCATTCCCAAACTGATAGTTTATTACAAAGGTAATCGACAATATTGCCATATAAGCATAGTTTGTTATCCTAATGGAAACATTAGATCAGAATCTGTATATAATAGACAGGTACTGCATATGCAGATACCATGTTGGCATTTGACATATAAAAATCCTATTTTTGTAACAAAAATATTTTGCATTGTTTGCATTGCTGGACATTTATGAAATGATTAAGCACTTGTGTTTTTTTCTGTATTATATTTGGTAAATAGCACCAGTTTATCAACCTGAGTATTATTCACAAATAGTAACTTACAATTTCACCCTGATTTAGAAAAATCTGTGACAACTTTATTCTTCTAATTAAAATAACAAAAAACCTTTGAAGTTATCACAATCAAATAAAAAATATAGGTTTTTCATTAAAATATAAACTGCCTTTCTACTGTTGCATTGTACAGTTTCGTAGCTTTTTCCAATTTTCCACCAGATTCATGTCCATTTAAGAATTCCAATAATGGGTGGGTTCTCTAACCATAATAGTCCTAAAAATCAATCCTAATAGCTTTGTCTGTAAAAAAAAAAAAAAAAAAAATACAATTGAAAAGCATGAATTGTGTGTGAGAGACTGGAACAAAAGTGTATTGTAGCCTGACTCTAGATACATATATATTGAATAGGACAAGAGCTTTGAGAATGTAAAATCTTCATTAAACTATAAGTGATATCATAATGCATAATGTTGCAAAATAATACTTATTTATATTTATTCTTGATCATTTCTCTATACAATTATGTGATAACTCTATTGCTGAATTTATGATTAGTACTGAACTTAACAAAGAACAGTTTTAAAATGGCTGTGTGAATTGGATGAAAAAAGAGAGTTTTACAAACTGCCCTAGTGCTCAGATATGTTTCTAATGTAGCAGATTAAAATGCTTCCACTTCTAGATAATATTAATATGAATGATAACCCTTTATATAACCAAGTACTGGAAAAATTGATTTATTTTCAGAATCAGGGTGATGTAGTGCCCATCTGTTAATATAAGTATGTAGGGTACAGGTGTTTGTAGTTGTGTTGTGTTTTGATTGACATGACAATGTCAGCTTCTTTATCCATTGTGGGAGCGCACTACAGTAAAGTGAACAGTGTGATCAAGAGGGTTGTGATTTGAAAAAACATTTGTAACAGATTGCAGCTGCACATGGAAAGCCTAAGAAGAGGGAATGGTATCCCCCTTTTCCAGAACAGCACAGCTGTCTACTTGGGCCAGGGTGAACACCTGAAAAAGAGAGGAGGATTTAACCCCTTATATGAAACAGGGGAACCCCCTCTATTTAAATCATACAGGGGGCTCCGTAGTAACCCCCCCCCCTCCATCACCAGTAGAAATCACTTTGCTTCTAGTGGAACCTTTCAAATGAGGGATCACTTGTCCAACTAGCACAAACAGGGGAGCATAGGGGGCTCTGTTAGAAACCGTCTCTGGTTAAACAGAATTTTTAAATGCGGCTGAAAGTAATTGCCATTTTTACACTTTTTTTGAAAGTGTAGACCCTCTTTCATATCAGGGGTCCCTGTAAGTGACCTGGGTCCTGAGAGATTGGCTTTTAAAGCCATCTCCCTCAGCCCCTGGTTTTCTGTCTCAAGCAAGTAGTCCTGCGCCCTTGTGACATCACCACAGGTGTACATGACAGACAGAAATGTGTTTGCATGCGCTTGCTGCTTCTAACCATGTTTCAGACTATTCCCCATGTTGGTGATGCCAACCATGTATTTTTAATTTTAATAAAGTGACTTCTTCTTCTCCTCCAGTGCAGTGACCTAATATATATAGTTTATGTATGTGTATATACCGGTATATGTGTATATATATATATATATACTGTGTGTATGTATGTGTATGTATATATATATATATATATATATATATATATATATAAAATAGCTCTTTCTCAAGAGCAAATCTGTTCTTAATAAAAGAGCCTTTTTAAGAATTGATTTGCTCTTGAGAAAGGGGGTTGTACCGCTGAAATGCATAGAACTGTTTTTAAATCATTACTTTTTTATTTTTTGTATTTCTGTTGCTAAAATTCTTTGATAAATATTACAAAATTTACTACGACTTCCATTGAGTACATTGCTTTTAGTGCAGGATTTGTGCAAAACTGTATTGCAGTATTTTCTCCATTTCGAGGTCCATTGAAGTGGTTACCTACTTGTGGAGGCTCTGAGAAGGTCAGCACCACCACTACAAATCAGTCTGATTGAAGAAGTGTGATGGATGTCAGGAGAGCACTACCTACCAGAAAGCATAGTGCCTACTGTAAAGTTTGGTTGAGGAAGGATACTGGTCTGGGGCTGTGTTTCATGGTTTTTGCTAGGCCCCTTAGTTCCATTAAAGAGTCATCGTATTGCTACAGGATACAAAGATGTTTTACATAATTTACTGCTTCCAAAATTGCAGCCACATCATGACTGTGCACCTGTGCACAAAGCAAGGTTTATGAAGACATTTTGTCGAGATAAGTGTGGTGTGAATTGAGTGACCTGCACAGAGCCCTGACCTCAACTTCACTGAACACGTGGGATGAATTGTAAAGCTGATTGCAAGCCAGACCTTCTCATTCAACATCAGTTCATGGCCTCAGAAATCCTCTTTTGGTTGAATGGGGACAATTTCTCACAGACACGCTCCAAAATCTTGAGGATAACCTTCCCAGAAGACCAGATGAGCTGTGGCTGTGTATATCTGCAAAGGGGGGGGGGGGTGACTACATAATAGTGTCCAACAAGCTCATAAAAGTGTAATAGTGAGGTGTCCCCATACTTTTGGCCATATAGTATATCATGGGTTAGTTCGTAAAAGATGTGGACTACTGCTCTGTATTTCTATAACATGCCATGTTGATTGCCTTTTGTTTTTAATAAAAATTTAGTTTAAAAAAATGGAAATAACAGATGTATAATAATGGATGGGTATGTATAGTAATGTATATTTAAATCAATACCACTTAGCACTCTATTGCTAACATGTTTCTTTTGTTTCATTTTAGATATGGTATGAATTGCTTAATTCAGTTTGAAGATTTTGCTAATGCCAACGCATTTCGCCTTCTGAATAAGTATCGTAATAATTACTGTACCTTCAATGACGATATCCAAGGTAAAAGACAGTTATTTTTTTTTATATATGTATTGTCAACCAGTTGTCAATATGCTGTACTGCATCTAAGATCTCATACAACTGAATGCATTAGTCTCCAAGCTTTTTTTTTTTTTTTACATTTTTTATAAATAGGCTTTTTATTTTTCATTTATTTTTAATAGATCTAAAGTATCTATATCCGTTGCTGAAGAGTCAGAAAATAATTATTAAATCTTTTTAAAACAAGAATTCAATATACCACTTAAAGATTATTTTTTTTTGGTTATCTCCAAGTGTGTCATTTAATTTGGGATTTAAAAATGAGATTTCAATGGGAATGGAAATGGTCTCGGTTAGATAAATGTTTCAAGCTACAAAAGCTTAAGATACATTTAATAGCCAAATGGTATGAGGCAATTATAGAAATTAAAGGTAAAATATCAATATAATTTTTTCAAAATTGCAGGCGAATCTCCCTATGTAGGGCCAGCTAGAAGTCCGTCAGGTACCGCTCGTATTACAAGTTGAAAGTAAAAAGTTGTCGCTCGCGCACTAACCCAACGCACGCAAAAAACAAAAGTTAGAATATCATAACCACATTAGCATATTCCTCCATAGAATTCAATAGAGGAAAAGAAGGGAGGAAAAAACACTCTATTCGCGTGCAATCCCGATCGCATATTCTCAAGTACACTAACCCGACATGAAAATAGGAATATTTCACATTCCATTGTTCTTCACGTAGCAGAATATGTTCTATTTATTCATAAATACATATTGCTACATATATCTGATGGTATTTCAGTAATATATATATATATATACTGTAATTGCATTAGAGCCCTTTGCAGACAAGTAGATGAAAACATGAAAAAGCATATTTATACAATTTTCATATTTAATAAAGTGTTATACTACGTATTTACTGTAAATATTTCACATTCCAATTATCTGCACATAGCAGAATATGTTCTATGTATTTTAAAATAGTTATTTATATATCTGTATATATATCTATACATACACACACGCATATATATATATATAGTTAGTCCAATAAAAAAGTATCATTGCTCAATGCAATACTCTTGTTATTTTGAGATATATATATATATATATATGTGTGTGTGTGTGTGTATATAGATATATATACAGATATATAAATAACTATTTTAAAATACGTAGAACATATTCTGCTATGTGCAGATAATTGGAATGTGAAATATTTACAGTAAATATGTAGTATAACACTTTAGTAAATATGAATATTGTATAAATATGCTTTTTCATGTTTTCATCTATTTGTCTGCAAAGGGCTCTAATGCAATTACAGTATATATGTGTCTATATATATATATATATATATATATAATGTGTGTGTGTGTGTGCATATGTATTTGTGTTTATATGTGTATATATGTCTGTAAATACATACACATATAAATACATATATATGAACATATAAACACACACACACACACACACACACACACACACATATATATATATATATATATATATATATATATATATTTATATATATATATATACATACACATAAATACATACATATCAATATTAGGATATGTATGTATCTTTTTTAAAGCCCTTTGCCTGCCTGAGACCTCATATCTTTGAGTCCTTATAACTTTTTTTGCAATATATTATTTTAATCATTTTTATTAAGTAGTGTTGTTATGAGTGTAACTGTACTTTTTTTTAATGTATTTTTGATGTGTTTTGTCAC